>NC_142183.1:24146111-24448611 GCF_026936395.1 Plectropomus leopardus | reverse complement strand
CATATGCTACCTTACTGACTAGTGCAGAGAGTTTCAGTGGTCTCATGGTGGCAGCAAACAGTCAGCCTTTCCCCACAGACCACACAATATTGAGGCCAAGACATGAACTGACAGACGCCAAGCCATAATGATGTTTTCTGCCTCAGAAACCATGTCAGCAGCTGATATCTGTTGATTTTTTTGTCTGAGCCGTGTGAATCTCTTTTCCAGCTAGTGAAGCGCCCACACTGTATTCTGCAGAATTTTGTGTTGGAGCTGTGCGGTCTGCGTTTAGTTTAACAAGGCTGGCATTGGTGATGAGGTGACAGGCCTGCAAGCAATCAGACTGATTCAGTCAGCAAACATCAGAAGCCCTGTTTTCCTTTTGGCTTATATTTCATAAGCTTAACCTTGCAGCCACACAAAGTTGGTGCAAGGGCAGTCTTTGCTTTTGGCTCTTTGTCATTTATCACACATTAGCAGGTTGGGTGTATGGTGTGAGTGTGATGGAAAACAGGCCAGAGAGCGATGAACACTTACTTGAGTCAGAGATGACATAAACACTGCAACATTTGGATGATTTTATTCTGTGTGTCCTGTCCTAAAAAACACACTAATTCCTGACTCTCTGTATAAGTCCTAATTGAAGATATTTAAGAGATTATATAGGAATACTTAATAAATGTCCACTATATTATGTACTCAGATATCATTCTAAAATATATAGTGCTTCTTTGTTTCCTTTGCCCAGCAGATGGCGTGCCCAGCAGAGAAACCCTCAGATAAACAGTATTTTAGTGTTTCAGTAAGAGCAAAGAGAGAGGGCAGTAGAGTACTGTAACAAAGCTGGTGGAAAATAATATGAAGCATTGCACCCCTGAAAGCAGTTTGACTTATTTATCCCAAACATTTACAATGTTTTGTTTTTTGTTTTGTTTTTTGTTTTTTACAGTATATACATATAAAAAATACAATATATAGGCTATTATTAGGCTTCCTGAAGTATTGTAGATATCAGCAGCAGGCTCCACCTTTTTTTTTGTAAATCTGCATCCTCAAAAATGTAAACATGTCATGTGAAGTGACTGACAGTTGTTAGTCCAGAAACAAATAATAACTTGAATATTTAGATAAAAAAGGCGGCATCGTTTTATTTTTGACACAATTTTGGCAAAAGCCAGTTCCACTTCTATTTTGCAATGCCGAGCTATGCGAAAATTACTATTTTACAATCAGCCCCTAGTTGGAGGCAAATTGTGGCCCATAGACCAATTTAAATGGCCCTTGGCTTTAAAAATATATGAGGTATGATTTTTTGAACTATGCAGGCAGAGTTAATGTATAATAAACAGGTTGTAAACAAGCAAAGGAACAAATATTAAACACCAGATATTTTCTTCGAGGTAGCAGCCACACTTAATAAAACCCAATGGCAAGGGCCACCACTTTCATGAGCCGTGGAGAGATGAATAATTTTTCACTTATGGATGAAACAGTTGTGTTTGTGTCATTTGTATGTGAATAAGAACAAACAATAACAACAATAAAACATATTACGCAAGAAGCAGCTGGCCCACATGCATTTCCACATTAAATAATCTGCAAAATATTTTTATGATATTTGATATGAGGTATTAGCCTGTACTACATTTTAACCATTGTTGAAATGACATGCTATACTATGACATTTTTATGATTTTTTTGAACGGCATACTATATGATGTTTTTATTTTATGAACAACACACTGTCATTTATACATATATATATATATTTTAAATGGCATAACATACTATAATATTTTTATGATTTTTCTAATGGCAGACCATAATATACTTTTACGATTTTTATGACTTTCGAATTATTATTTGAATGATATATGACACTTTGATATTTTTGTGATATGTTGAAAAATGTGGTATTACATTATACATTTTAATGATTATTTAACAAACATACGACATGATGTTCAATTACGTTTTTAGATTTTTTGAATGACATACTGTAGTATGACATTTTAGTCATGTTTTACACGACATACTTTACTGTGACATTGTCATGATTTTTTAATGACATGTCATCTATGACATTTTCATCAATTTTGAATGACATACAAAACTATGACTATTCGGCAGTTTTTGAACAACATACTATACTTTTTGAACGAAATACTAAACAATGACAAGTTTACCATTTTTTTGTACGACATATACGATGACGTTTTGATCATTTTGTGAACGACATACTATATGTTTTGATCGTTTTTTGACAGCATACTACTGACTTTCTAATCATTGTTTAAAAAACATGACATTTGTCACACTATGATTTCTTTATCATATTTTGAAAAAAATAGTATACTAAGACATTTTTATCATATTCTTAATGACATACTGTAGTATGACGTTTTGATCATTTTTTGAGCGACATACAAGAGTATGATTATTTGGTCAACAGATATACTATACCATGACATTTTGATCTTTTTTTGAACGACACATTATACTATGACATGATCATTTTTTGAATGACACTACACTGACGTTATGATCATTTTTTTGAACTTCATATTTAACTATTTGTTTATGACATTTGATCATTTTTTGAATGACATACTATACTATTAATGAATGACATGAATATTTTATTTTGAACATGTAAGCATAACGGAAAAGAAACAGTTATACATTTACAAGCAGACAAAATAATTGAATATACAAAAGAAAGAATAGAAAAAAAAATAGTGATTTTATTTACATATCTGAAAAGGAGTGGGAAGACGTGCAAACTTATTTAATCCCACCCTTTCTCCATAATTCACTGATGGTTAATGATTCAACTTCCATATTAGTATAACATGTACAATAGTTAATTATCTAAGGCTTGTTCCAAGGCACTGTACAAATTTCTGGCACTTATTTCTAATAACAATGTACATATTATTAGAAAAATATTTATCTGAATACAAAATAAAAACTCTCACATGTAAGCCATTAATACTTACTACTTTTACTTTTACTTTTACTTTTACTAAGTATGTATACACACACATACCAAAGGACAATCCCTTCAAGGTTAACCAGAACAATCAAAGAAAAAGAAATATATACCCGAGGGTAAACAAGAAAGAGACAAGCAACACAAATAAATAAATAAATAGATGGCAATCACTTTGAGGTTGTCAAACACCGTCTTCATGCCTGTACCTTGTGAAAAACATTTCTTTATGCTGCTTTTAAATTGGTTTATGTTTGGACGTTGTTTAATCTCCTCACTCAGACTGTTCCATCATTTCGCTCCTCAGACAGAAAAACAAAAGCTTTGAATTTGAATTTTCTTTTTAATTATATCCTCCTCCCTAGGAATTGTGCTGTTTGAAATTCTACCAGATCTGTAAATTTTAGTAATTTTGATTGTAAGAATAATGAGTTTGTGTGATACCGATATCCACCCTTGTGAATGATTCTTATTGCTCTCTTTTGCAAAACAATTTATGAATGCAATGAAGTCTTGTAGTTATTTCTCCAAACCTCAGCACAGTAACTTAAATATGGAAGAACTAGTGCAGAATGTTTTGTTTCATTTACTCTTTCAATATTATCACTGTCTATTTGAATATTTACCTGTTTACTCTCTCTCTAGTTTCCAAAGGGGAACATTTTTGTTTTTCTTAAGTTTAATGATAATTTATTCTGATCAAAGCATGTTTTTAGTTTATTCAACTCTGAAGAAATCTTAAGTGTTAATGTATGTGTTAATTTCTCAGCAATAACAATAACATACAGGCTTCAACACTTTGGATATGCACGTCATTAATGAATGACATTTTAATTTTTTTTGGATGACTACTACAGTATAATGTTTTTGTTGTTTGTTGAATGACCTACTATGACATTTTGATCATTTTTCGAACAACATACTATACTATTTTTTTTTAAACTATTTATCAACATGCTATATTATGACATTTTTGACCCTTTTTTCAACATGCTATACAATGATGCCTCTCTATAAGCTATAATAAGCGGTTATCAACGTTTGTTTAGACATGTCAAAATTTGAGATTTTTCGCCATATCATGTGTTTTTTTGTGTGTGTGTGTTTTCTGCCATTTTTTCGACATGCTATATTATGACTGCCTTTTTTGGCCTTTTCAACATGCTATACTATGATGTGCCTCCAGAGGGTATAATAAGCAGTTTTCAGCCATTTTTTGGACATTTTTTCGCCATATTATATATGCTTTTTTTCAGCCATTTTTCAACATGCTATATTATGAGGGGTTTTTGCCTTTTTTGGCCCTTTTTTCGACATCCTATACAATGGTGTGTCTCTACAAGCTATAATAAGCAGTTTTCAGCCATTTTTTGGACAAGGCAAAATTTGAGATTTTTCACCATAATATCCGGTTTTCGGCCATTATCTCGGCATGCTATATCATAACGTGATTGGCCTTTTTTGTCCCATTTTTCAACATGCTATACCATGGCGCATCTCTACAAGCTATAATAAACAGTTTTCACCTAATTTTTGGAAATGTCAAAATTTGGGATTTGTCACCATACTATACTTTTTTGGCCCTTTGTACGACATGCTATACTACTGAAGGGATTTCACTTAAACATGGGTCAATCCTTTCTTTGATTAGGCCTCACCCAATTGTTAAATTATCGTTATCAGAAATAATTAATGATCATTAAAAACAATTATTAATTATGTTGAATAATGTTACTTAATTTTCATTAAATCACCTCAGGGGGGCCCATTCCCTAAAAGGGAAAATAATACCTGATCAGTAAAAACAGTCTCATAAAATACACTAAACTGTCAAAATCAAAAATAAATTAATAATTATAAACAAAAGTTCCATATTCATAGAAAAGAGTGGAGGATTTCAGAGCCCTTGACACAGTAGTTGGCGATTTACCCACTTTCGTACAACATTAAGCAGACAGCAAGTATTATTCCAAACACATTTATTCAACAAGAAAAGCAATTCTAAACAATACACTCAATATATCCGACCTGGTAATATATACAAATACATATACAAATGTGGATGTGTACTTGTGTGTCTGTGTGTGTGTGTGTGTGTGTGTGTGTGTGTGTGTGTGTGTGTGTGTGTGTGTGTGTGTGTGTGTGTGTGAGAGAGAGAGAGAGAGAGAGAGAGAGAGAGAGAGACAAAGAGAAGGTGTGTGTTGGTGTGAGCGTGAACACACCAAGAGTCAGAGGTGGATTGACTAACGACAGAAGCTACAACGAGATGCCTGTTCACGATGCTGCACAGCGAGGAACGCCTTAGCTGACCATGTGGATAGTCAGACAAAGGCACCAAGACAAGGCGGGAACTTTGAGTTCCTTCTCTGTGTGCTTCTGTTGAGAGTCAATTTCTGAGTGCATGTATGTGATCTAAAATGTACATAAGTTACCTTGGTTAGTAAAAAGGATGTTAGTTGCATGCAAGACCCTGTCTGTGTGAAGCATTAACAAACTAAATTCCAGACTAACCAATAACCCAAGAACAAACAGATCAGGACAGCGACTCATTCAGTAGCATTAACATCAATACATGTTACACATAATATATGACAAAAGACAAAGTAAACACTTGCCCAGCCTGTACTTATGTCTTAGGCTATGCCCAGATTTTACTTGCCAATCCAGGATTGGTAAAAGACTTCTTTGTGTCGCTGGCTGAAGAAAAGAGGTTTTAGTTCAGTCACTTCTGTGTAGTTCCAAGGATCCAGGAGGTCCTTACAGAGATGGCCGTTCAGCGCTATCTCCGTCCTGTTCTTCTTTTGGCTTGAGAAATTATCTGTGGCTTTCTAACTTCTGTAAAGTCTCTTTAGGCTGGGGAGGTAGAGCTGAGACAAGGCCGCAGCTCCTACTGTGAGCTTTGGTGTGGAGAAGTGGAGGCAGCGCAAGTTTTCCGGACCTGCAGCCTTCTTCAGGGAATGTTGGGAGCGAGAGCCACCTGTATTATGACGTTTTTGGCCTTTTTTCCGAAATATTATTTTATGACATTTTTGGCCTTTTTGTCCCATTTTTCAACATTCGATATCGAACTATACTAAATGCTTTTTTTTTTGCCATTTTTTCAACATGATATGTCGTTTTTTGGCCTTTTTTGACCCTTTTTTAAACTGCTTAATTATGGTGCATTTCTACAAGCTATGATACCCAGTTTTCAGCAAACCTTTTGGACATGTCAAAATTTGAGATTTTTGCCATTCTACTTTTACTGTACTATGTGGTTTTTGACCATCTTTTCAATATGCTATTTTATGGCGGTTTTGACCTTTTTTTGCCATACTATACTATTTCACATCTCTGCAAACTATAATAAGTGGTTTTCAGCAAATTTTTGGAAGTGTGAAGATTTGAGATTTTTCACCATAGTATACTCTGTGGTTTTGAGCCATTTTTTTCAACATGCTATATTATGACTTTTTGGAGTTTTTCAGCACTTTTTTAAACATGCTATGTTATGGCACATCTCTACGAACTGTAATAAATAGTTTTCAACCAACTTTTGGACGTCAAATTTTGAGATTTTTGCAATACTATTGATGCGGTTTTTGGCGGTTAATGACTTTTTCGGGCCTTTTTTGGCCCTATTTTCAACATGCTATGCTATGGCTTTTCTCTATGAGTTATAAGAAGCAGTTATCGGCAATTTTTGGGTTATGTAAAAATTTGAGATTTTTGCCATACTGTCGTATTCGATTTTTGGCCATTTCTTCAAAATGCTTTATTGTGACTTTTTGACCTTTTTTGGCCCTGTTTTCAACATGCTATGCTATGGTCCGTCTCTGTGAGTAATAATAAGCGGTTTTCAGCCATTTTTGAGACATCCAAATTTGAGTTTTTTGCCTTACTATATTTTCAACATGCGATGTTATGACTTTTTGGCCTTTTTTTGGCCCTGTTTTCAACATGCTATGCTATGGCGTGGCTCTGTGCATTATAATGAACTGCTTCCAGCCATTTTTGGGACATGTCAAAATTTGAGATTTTTACCATACTATAGTATGCGATCTCTGTGCCGTTTTTTCAACATGCTATATTATGACCTTTTGGCCATTTTGGCCCTTTTTTCAACATGCTATGCTCTAGCTTGTCTCAGTGAGCTAGAATAAGAGGTTTCCAGCCATTTTTGGGACATGTCAAAATTTACATTTTTGTCATAGAATGCGATTTTTGGCCATTTTTTAATCATGCTATATTATGACTTTTGCGGCTTTTTTGGCCCTGTTTTCAACATGCTACGCTATGGTGTGTCTCTATGCGCTATAATAAACAGTTTACAGCCATTTTTGGGACATGTCATATTTTGACATTTTTGCCTTACTATAGCCTTGCCTTTTCTGTCATTTTTTTGACATGCATTATTATGTTGTTTTTGGCTGTTATTGCAACAAATTATGCTATGGCATGTCTCTGCACACTTTTTTATGATGTTTTTACGTGTTTTCAGCTGTTTTGGGGACATGTCATGTTTTGACATTTTTGCCTTACTATAGCCTTGCTTTTTCTGTCATTTTTTTGACATGCATCATTATGTTGTTTTTGGCTGTTATTGCAACAAATTATGCTATGGCATGTCTCGGCACGCTCTTTTATAGTGTTCTGATGTGTTTTCAGCTGTTTTTGGGACATGTCATATTTTGACAATTTTGCCTTACTATAGCCTTGCTTTTTTGGTCATTTTTTCAAAACGCTATATCATGGATTTTTGGCCATTTTTGCAATAAACTATACTACGGCATATCTCGGCACGCGATTTTATGCTGTTTTGAGGTGTTTTCAGCTGTTTTTGGGACATGTCATATTTTGACAATTTTTCCTTACTATAGCCTTGCTTTTTTGGTCATTTTTTCAAGACGCTATATCATGGATTTTTGGCCGTTTTTGCAATAAACTATGCTATGGCATATCTCGGCACACGATTTTATGTTGTTTTGAGGTGTTTTCAGCTGTTTTTGGGACATGTCATATTTTGACAATTTTGCCTTACTATAACCTTGCCTTTCGGTCATTTTTTAACATGCTGTATCATGATGTTTTTGGCCATTTTTGCAGCAAACTACACTACGACTTGTCTCGGCACGCTATTTTATAGTGTTCTGATGTGTTTTCAGCTGTTTTTGGGACATGTCATATTTTGACAATTTTGCCTTACTATAGCCTTACTTTTTCTGTCATTTTTTTGACATGCATCATTATGTTGTTTTTGGCTGTTATTGCAATAAACTATGCTATGGCATGTCTCGGGACACTTTTTTATGCTGTTTTGAGGTGTTTTCAGCTGTTTTTGGGACATGTCATATTTTTCGACATTTTTGCCTTACTATAGCCTTGCCTTTTTGGTGATTTTTTTTTACATGAATTATTATGGTGTTTTTTGGCTGTTACTGCAAGAAACTATGCTTTGGCACGTCTCGACACGCAATTTTATGTTGTTTTGAGGAGTTTTCAGATGTTTTCGGGACTTGTCATATTTTGACATTTTTGCCTTACTATAGCCTTGCTGTTTTGGTCATTTTTTCGACATGCTATATCATGGGTTTTTTGGCCGTTTTTGCAACAAATTATGCTATGGCATGTCTCGGCACACTTTTAATGCTGTTTTGAGGTGTTTTCGGCTGTTTTTGGGACATGTCATATTTTGACATTTTTGCCTTACTATAGCCTTGCTTTTTCGGTCTTTTTTTTTTACATGCATTATTACGTTGTTTTTGGCTGTTATTGCAACAAACTATGCTACGACTTGTCTCAGCATGCTATTTTATAGTGTTCTGAGGTGTTTTCAGCTTTTTTTGGGACATGTCATATTTTGACATTTTTGCCTTATTATAGCCTTGCTTTTTTGGTCATTTTTACAAGACGCTATATCAGGGATTTTTGGCCATTTTTGCAATAAACTATACTACGGCATATCTCGGCACGCGATTTTATGCTGTTTTGAGGTGTTTTCAGCTGTTTTTGGGACATGTCATATTTTGACAATTTTTCCTTACTATAGCCTTGCTTTTTTGGTAATTTTTTCGAGACGCTATATCATGGGTTTTTTGGCCATTCTTGCAATAAACTATGCTATGGCATGTCTCGGCACACTTTTTTATACTGTTTTGAGGTGTTTTCAGCTGTTTTTGGGACATGTCATATTTTGACAATTTTGCCTTACTATAGCCTTGCCTTTTCTGTCATTTTTTTGACATGCATTATTATGTTGTTTTTGGCCGTTTTTGCAATAAACTATGCTATGGCATGTCTCGGCACACTTTTTTATGCTGTTTTGAGGTGTTTTCAGCTGTTTTTGGGACATGTCATATTTTGACAATTTTTCCTTACTATAGCCTTGCTTTTTTGGTCATTTTTTCAAGATGCTTTATCATGGATTTTTGGCTGTTTTTGCATTAAACTATGCTATGGCATATCTCGGCACGCGATTTTATGTTGTTTTGAGGTGTTTTCAGATGTTTTTGGGACATGTCATATTTTGACAATTTTGCCTTACTATAGCCTTGCTTTTTTGGTCATTTTTTTGACATGCATTATTATGTTGTTTTTGGCTGTTATTGCAACAAATTATGCTGTGGCATGTCTCGGCACACTTTTTTTATGCTGTTTTGAGGTGTTTTCAGCTGTTTTTGGGACATGTCATATTTTGACTATTTTGCCTTGCTATAGCCTTGCCTTTTCGGTGATTTTTTTTTACATGAATTATTATGGGTTTTTTTGGCTGTTATTGCAACAAATTATGCTATGGCATGTCTTGGCACACTTTTTTTATGTTGTTTTGAGGTGTTTTCAGATGGTTTTGGGACATGTCAAATTTTGACAACTTTGCCTTACTATAGCCTTGCTTTTTCGGTCATTTTTTTTTTTTACATTCATTATTATGTTGTTTTTGCCATACTATAGTATGCGATGGTTGGCCATTTTTTCGAAATGCTATATTATGACTGTTTGGCCTTTTTTTGGCCCTGTTTCAACATGCAATGCTATGGCGTGTCTCTGTGAGCTATAATAAATGGGTTTCAACCATTTTTGAGACAGGTCAAAATTTTAGATTTTTGCCATAATACAGTATGCGATCTTTGGCCATTTCTTCAAAATGTTATATTGTGACTTTCTGACCTTTTTTTTTTACCCTGTTTTCAACATGCTATGCTATGGCACGTCTCTGTCAGCAATAATTAACTGTTTCCAGCCATTTTTGGGACATGTCAAATTTTGAGATTTTTGCCATACTATAGTATGCAGTTTTTGGCCATTTTTTCAACATATTATGACCTTCTGGCCTTTTTTTGGCCCTGTTTTCAACATGCTATGCTATGGCGCATTTCTGTGAGCTATAATAAGAGGTTTCCAACCATTTTTTGAGACAAGTCAATTTTTTTTATTTTTGCCATATTATGTTATGAAGTTTTTGGCCATTTTTTCAACATGATAAATTATGACGTTTTTGGCCTTTTTTGTCCCTTTTTTTCAATATGCTATGCTATAGCTTGTATCTATGAGCTATAATAAGCAGTTTCATGCTTATTTTTGGACATGTCAAAATTTGAATTTTTTTTGCTATACTGTACTATGTGGTTTTCAGCCACATGTTCCACATGCAATATTAAGACATTTTTGGCCCTTTTTCTAATATGCCATACTATAGTGCATCTCTACGAGCTATAATAAGCAATTTTCAGTCATTTTTTGGACATGCCATAAGTGACACCTGCTGCCGCACTCCCCCCTCCTTTTGTGTGTAACCTGCTTTGGAGCACTGTGTGTATGTATGTATGTATGTATAGGTGTGAAAGTGCTTGTGTGTGTGTGTGAGTGGTGTGCAAATTGCAGGCTGATGCCGTCCACCTGTGTGGTGCTGCCAAGGAAGAAGATCTGATTGGTGCGCAGCTGCTACTCCTCAATCAGCCGTGGAAGTGGACCACCAACACACAACCCCATAAGAAGCTGAGTCTGTCTTCAACCTTCGCTCCTCTTGATTCTGGAGAGAAAGCCTTGCAGCGTCCTCTATGCTTTTGTTAAATATCGTAATTTTGGGCCTTAGACTGTGGTTAGAGCACTATTATGTGAATTGTTAGTTCTTTGGTTTGGTTGGGTGCTGTTATATTTCTGTTTTTGGTTAGTTAGGTTTGTTTTCATTTATTAATGGGATTTATTAAGTCAAGAAAACATCCTTTACTTAATTTGTTATTAATTTGTTTACTTAACAGCAATCAATGGCCCTTTGTTCAACACACAATTACTTTTACAATAAATGACTTTCATTTTGCCAATTACATCTGGTGTCATTTTTTCTTCCCTTTTTGCCTCTCAAGGCTGGTCGTAACACTACATGACGGCTTTTTTGGCAATTTTTGGGCCTTTTTTGACATACTATACGATGGCAACTCTCTACAAGGCACATTTTATATTATATATTTCTATATATTTATTTATATTATATATATTTATATTATTATATATATTTTCCGGCCAGTTTCAGGACATGTCAAAATTTGAGATTTTTGCCATGCAATAGTATGTGGTTTTTGGCCACTTTTCTTAAGATGCTGTATTATGACATTTTGGCCTTTTTTTGCCCTATTTTCAATATGCTATGGCGCGTCTGTATGACCTATAATAGCCGTTTCCAGCCAATTTTGGGACCTGTCATACTGACAATTGTACCTTCCCTTGCCTTGCCTTTTTGGTAATTTTTTTGACATGCATTATTATGTTATTTTTGGCCGTTGTTACAAATAACTACGGTATGGCATGTCTTGGCCCACTAATTTATGCTGTTTTGAGGTGTTTTCAGCTGTTTTTGTGACATGTCATATTTTGAAATTTTTGCCTTACTATAGCCTTGATTTTTTGGTCATTTTTTTGACATGCATTTTTATGTTGTTTTTGGCTGTTTTTGCAACAAATTATGCTATGGCATGTCTTGGCACACTTTTTTATGCTGTTTGGAGGTGTTTTCATCTATTTTGGGACATGTCATATTTTGACGATTTTGCCTTACTATAGCCTTGCCTTTTCGGTCTTTTTTTTTTGCATGAATTATTATGGTGTTTTGGGCTGTATTTGCAAATATATTATGCTATGGCACGTCTCAGCACCCTATTTTATACTGTTTTGAGGTGTTTTCAGCTGTTTTTGGGACATGTCATATTTTGACATTTTTGCCTTACTATTTTTGCCTTGCTTTTTTGGTCATTTTTTCAAGACGCTATATCATGGATTTTTGGCCGTTTTTGCAATAAACTATGCTACAGCATGTCTCCGCAATGTAATTTATGCTGTTTTGAGGTGTTTTCAGCTGTTTTTGTGACATTTCATATTTTGAAATTTTTGCCTTACTATAGCCTTGCTTTTTCGGTCATTTTTTTTTTACATGCATTATTATGTTGTTTTTGGCCGTTTTTGAAATAAACTATGCTATGGCATGTCTCGACACGCGATTTTATGTTGTTTTGAGGTGTCTTCAGCTGTTTTTGGGACATGTCATATTTTGACATTTTTGCCTTACTATAGCCTTGCTTTTTCGGTCATTTTTTTGACATGCATTATTATGTTGTTTTTGGCTGTTATTGCAAGAAATTATGCTATGGCATGTCTCAGCACGCTCTTTTATAGTGTTCTGATGTGTTTTCAGCTGTTTTTGGGACATGTCATATTTTGACATTTTTGCCTTACTATAGCCTTGCTTTTTTGGTCATTTTTTCAAGATGCTATTTCTTGGATTTTGGGCCGTTTTTGCAATAAACTATGCTATGGCATATCTCGGCACGCGATTTTACAGTGTTTTGAGGTGTTTTCAGCTGTTTTTGGGACATGTCATATTTTGACAATTTTGCCTTACTATAGCCTTGCTTTTTCTGTCATTTTTTTGACATGCATTATTATGTTGTTTTTGGCTGTTATTGCAACAAATTATGCTATGGCATGTCTCGGCACGCTATTTTATGCTGTTTTGAGGTGTTTTCAGCTGTTTTTGGGACATGTCATATTTTGACAATTTTGCCTTACTATAGCCTTGCTTTTTTGGTCATTTTTTCAAGACGCTATATCATGGATTTTTGGCCGTTTTTGCAATAAACTATGCTACGGCATGTCTCGACACGCTATTTTATGCTGTTTTGAGGTGTTTTCAGCTGTTTTTGGGACATGTCATATTTTGACATTTTTGCCTTACTATAGCCTTGCTTTTTTGGTCATTTTTTCAAGACATTATTATGGTGTTTTGGGCTGTATTTGCAAATATATTATGCTATGGCATGTCTCAGCACACTTTTTTATGCTGTTTTGAGGTGTTTTCAGATGTTTTTGGGACATGTCATATTTTGACATTTTTGCCTTACTATAGCCTTGCTTTTTCGGTCATTTTTTCAACATGCATTATTATGCTGTTTTTGGCTGTTATTGCAACAAATTATGCTATGGCATGTCTCCGCAAGGTAATTTATGCTGTTTTGAGGTGTCTTCAGATGTTTTTGGGACATGTCATATTTTGACAATTTTGCCTTACTATAGCCTTGCTTTTTTGGTCATTTTTTCAAGATGATATTTCTTGGATTTTGGGCCGTTTTTGCAACAAATTATGCTATGGCATGTCTTGGCACACTTTTTTATGCTGTTTTGAGGTGTTTTCAGCTGTTTTTGGGACATGTCATATTTTGACATTTTTGCCTTACTATAGCCTTGCCTTTTCGGTCATTTTTTTTGCATGAATTATTATGGTGTTTTGGGCTGTATTTGCAAATATATTATGCTATGGCATGTCTCAGCACCCTATTTTATACTGTTTTGAGGTGTTTTCAGCTGTTTTTGGGACATGTCATATTTTGACAATTTTGCCTTACTATAGCCTTGCTTTTTCGGTCATTTTTTGACATGCATTATTATGTTGTTTTTGGCTGTTATTGTAACAAATTATGCTATGGCATGTCTTGGCACACTTTTTTATGCTGTTCTGAGGTGTTTTCAGCTGTTTTGGGACATGTCATATTTTGATATTTTGCCTTACTATAGCCTTGCTTTTTCGGTCATTTTTTGCATGAATTATTATGGTGTTTTGGGCTGTATTTGCAAATATATTATGCTATGGCACGTCTCAGCACCCTATTTTATACTGTTTTGAGGTGTTTTCAGCTGTTTTTGGGACATGTCATATTTTGACAATTTTGCCTTACTATAGCCTTGCTTTTTCGTTCATTTTTTCAACATGCATTATTATGTTGTTTTTGGCTGTTTTTGCAATAAACTATGCTATGGCATGTCTCCGCAATGTAATTTATGCTGTTTTGAGGTGTTTTCAGCTGTTTTTGTGACATTTCATATTTTGAAATTTTTGCCTTACTATAGCCTTGCTTTTTCGGTCATTTTTTTTAACATTCATTTTTATGTCATTTTTGGCTGTTTTTGCAACAAATTATGCTATGGCATGTCTCAGCACACTTTTTTATGCTGTTTTGAGGTGTTTTCAGCTGTTTTTGGGACATGTCATATTTTGACATTTTTGCCTTACTATAGCCTTGCTTTTTCGGTCATTTTTTTTGCATGAATTATTATGGTGTTTTGGGCTGTATTTGCAAATATATTATGCTATGGCACGTCTCAGCACCCTATTTTATACTGTTTTGAGGTGTTTTCAGCTGTTTTTGGGACATGTCATATTTTGACAATTTTGCCTTACTATAGCCTTGATTTTTTGGTCATTTTTTTGACATGCATTTTTATGTTGTTTTTGGCTGTTTTTGCAACAAATTATGCTATGGCATGTCTTGGCACACTTTTTTATGCTGTTTGGAGGTGTTTTCATCTATTTTGGGACGTCATATTTTGACATTTTTGCCTTACTATAGCCTTGCTTTTTCGGTCATTTTTTTGACATGAATTATTATGGTGTTTTTGGCTGTATTTGCAAATATATTATGCTATGGCATGTCTCAGCACCCTATTTTATAGTGTTTTGAGGTGTTTTCAGATGTTTTTGGGACATGTCATATTTTGACATTTTTGCCTTACTATAGCCTTGCTTTTTCGGTCATTTTTTGACATTCATTATATCATGTCGTTTTGGCCGTTTTTGCAATAAACTATGCTACAGCATGTCTCCGCAATGTAATTTATGCTGTTTTGAGGTGTTTTCAGCTGTTTTTGTGACATTTCATATTTTGAAATTTTTGCCTTACTATAGCCTTGCCTTTTCCGTCATTTTTTTTGCATGAATTATTATGGTGTTTTTGGCCGTTTTTGAAATAAACTATGCTATGGCATGTCTCGACACGCGATTTTATGTTGTTTTGAGGTGTCTTCAGATGTTTTTGGGACATGTCATATTTTGACATTTTTGCCTTACTATAGCCTTGCTTTTTTGGTCATTTTTTCAAGATGCTATTTCTTGGATTTTGGGCCGTTTTTGCAATAAACTATGCTATGGCATATCTCGGCACGCGATTTTATGTTGTTTTGAGGTGTTTTCAGCTGTTTTTGGGACATGTCATATTTTGACAATTTTGCCTTACTATAGCCTTGCTTTTTCGGTCATTTTTTTGACATGCATTATTATGTTGTTTTTGGCCGTTTTTGAAATAAACTATGCTATGGCATGTCTCGACACGCTATTTTATGCTGTTTTGAGGTGTTTTCAGCTGTTTTTGGGACATGTCATATTTTGACATTTTTGCCTTACTATAGCCTTGCTTTTTTGGTCATTTTTTCAAGACACTAAATCATGAATTTTTGGCTGTTTTTGCAACAAATTATGCTATGGCATGTCTTGGCACACTTTTTTATGCTGTTTTGAGGTGTTTTCAGATGTTTTTGGGACATGTCATATTTTGACATTTTTGCCTTACTATAGCCTTGCTTTTTCGGTCATTTTTTTTAACATTCATTTTTATGTCATTTTTGGCTGTTTTTGCAACAAATTATGCTATGGCATGTCTTGGCACACTTTTTTATGCTGTTTTGAGGTGTTTTCAGATGTTTTTGGGACATGTCATATTTTGACATTTTTGCCTTACTATAGCCTTGCCTTTTCGGTCATTTTTTTGCATGAATTATTATGGTGTTTTGGGCTGTATTTGCAAATATATTATGCTATGGCACGTCTCAGCACCCTATTTTATACTGTTTTGAGGTGTTTTCAGCTGTTTTTGGGACATGTCATATTTTGACAATTTTGCCTTACTATAGCCTTGCTTTTTCGGTCATTTTTTTTAACATTCATTTTTATGTCATTTTTGGCTGTTTTTGCAACAAATTATGCTATGGCATGTCTCAGCACACTTTTTTATGCTGTTTTGAGGTGTTTTCAGCTGTTTTTGGGACATGTCATATTTTGACATTTTTGCCTTACTATAGCCTTGCTTTTTCGGTCATTTTTTTGACATTCATTTTTAGGTCGTTTTTGGCTGTTTTTGCAAAAAATTATGCTATGGCATGTCTCAGCACCCTATTTTATACTGTTTTGAGGTGTTTTCAGCTGTTTTTGGGACATGTCATATTTTGACAATTTTGCCTTACTATAGCCTTGCTTTTTTGGTCATTTTTTCAAGACACTAAATCATGGATTTTTGGCCGTTTTTGCAATACAATATGTTATGGCATATGTCGGCACGCGATTTTATAGTGTTCTGATGTGTTTTCAGCTGTTTTTGGGACATGTCATATTTTGAAATATTTGCCTTACTATAGCCTTGCTTTTTCTGTCATTTTTTTGACATTCATTTTTATGTTGTTTTTGGACGTTTTTGAAATAAACTATGCTATGGCACGTCTCAGCACCCTCTTTTATACTGTTTTGAGGTGTTTTCAGCTGTTTTTGGGACATGTCATATTTTGACAATTTTGCCTTACTATAGCCTTGCTTTTTTGGTCATTTTTTTCAACATGCATTATTATGATGTTTTTGCTGTTTTGCACCATTCTATGCTATGGCATGTGTTGGCACAGTATTTTATGCTGTTTTGAGGTGTTTCCAGCTGTTTTTGGGACATGTCATATTTTGACATTTTTGCCTTACTATAGCCTTGCTTTTTTGGTCATTTTTTCAAGACACTAAATCATGAATTTTTGGCCGTTTTTGCAACAAATAATGCTATGGCATATCTTGGCATGCAATTTTATAGTGTTTTGAGGTGTTTTCAGCTGTTTTTGGGACATGTCATATTTTGACAATTTTGCCTTAGTATAGCCTTGCTTTTTTGGTCATTTTTTCAAGACACTAAATCATGGATTTTTGGCCGTTTTTGCAATACAATATGCTATGGCATATGTCGGCACGCGATTTTATAGTGTTCTGATGTGTTTTCAGCTGTTTTTGGGACATGTCATATTTTGAAATTTTTGCCTTACGAGAGCCTTGCTTTTTCGGTCATTTTTTCAACATGCATTATTATGTTGTTTTTGGCTGTTTCTGCAATAAACTATGCTATGGCATGTATCCGCAAGGTAATTTATGCTGTTTTGAGGTGTTTTCAGCTGTTTTTGGGACATGTCATATTTTGACATTTTTGCCTTACTATAGCCTTGCTTTTTTGGTCATTTTTTCAAGACACTAAATCATGGATTTTTGGCCGTTTTTGCAATAAAATATGCTATGGCATATGTCGACATGCGATTTTATAGTGTTCTGATGTGTTTTCAGCTGTTTTTGGGACATGTCATATTTTGACATTTTTGCCTTACTATAGCCTTGGTTTTTCGGTCATTTTTTTTACATGCATTATTATGTTGTTTTTGGCTGTTATTGCAACAAATTATGCTATGGCATGTCTCGGCACACTTTTTTATGCTGTTTTGATGTGTTTTCAGCTGTTTTTGGGACATGTCATATTTTGAAATTTTTGCCTTACTATAGCCTTGCTTTTTCGGTCATTTTTTTGACATGCATTTTTATGTTGTTTTTGGCTGTTTTTGCAACAAATTATGCTATGGCATGTCTTGGCACACTTTTTTATGCTGTTTTGAGGTGTTTTCATCTATTTTGGGACATGTCATATTTTGATGATTTTGCCTTACTATAGCCTTGCCTTTTCGGTCTTTTTTTTTTGCATGATTATTATGGTGTTTTGGGCTGTATTTGCAAATATATTATGCTATGGCACGTCTCAGCACCCTATTTTATACTGTTTTGAGGTGTTTTCAGCTGTTTTTGGGACATGTCATATTTTGACAATTTTGCCTTGCTGTTTTGGTCATTTTTTCAAGACGCTATATCATGGATTTTTGGCCGTTTTTGCAATAAACTATGCTACAGCATGTCTCCGCAATGTAATTTATGCTGTTTTGAGGTGTTTTCAGCTGTTTTTGTGACATGTCATATTTTGACATTTTTGCCTTACTATAGCCTTGCTTTTTCGGTCATTTTTTTGACATGCATTATTATGTTGTTTTTGGCCGTTTTTGAAATAAACTATGCTATGGCATGTCTCAACACGCGATTTTATGTTGTTTTGAGGTGTCTTCAGATGTTTTTGGGACATGTCATATTTTGACAATTTTGCCTTACTATAGCCTTGTTTTTTCGGTCATTTTTTTGACATGCATTATTATGTTGTTTTTGGCTGTTATTGCAAGAAATTATGCTATGGCATGTCTCAGCACCCTCTTTTATACTGTTTTGAGGTGTTTTCAGCTGTTTTTGGGACATGTCATATTTTGACATTTTTGCCTTACTATAGCCTTGCTTTTTTGGTCATTTTTTCAAGATGCTATTTCTTGGATTTTGGGCCGTTTTTGCAATAAACTATGCTATGGCATATCTCAACGCGATTTTACAGTGTTTTGAGGTGTTTTCAGCTGTTTTTGGGACATGTCATATTTTGACAATTTTGCCTTACTATAGCCTTGCTTTTTCTGTCATTTTTTTGACATGCATCATTATGCTGTTTTTGGCTGTTATTGCAACAAATTATGCTATGGCATGTCTCAGCACCCTATTTTATACTGTTTTGAGGTGTTTTCAGCTGTTTTTGGGACATGTCATATTTTGACATTTTTGCCTTACTATAGCCTTGCTTTTTCGGTCATTTTTTCAAGACACTAAATCATGGATTTTTGGCCGTTTTTGCAACAAATTATGCTATGGCATGTCTCGGCACGCTATTTTATGCTGTTTTGAAGTGTTTTCAGCTGTTTTTGGGACATGTCATATTTTGACAATTTTGCCTTACTATAGCCTTGCTTTTTCGGTCATTTTTTTTGCATGAATTATTATGGTGTTTTGGGCTGTATTTGCAAATATATTATGCTATGGCACGTCTCAGCACCCTATTTTATACTGTTTTGAGGTGTTTTCAGCTGTTTTTGGGACATGTCATATTTTGACAATTTTGCCTTACTATAGCCTTGCTTTTTCGGTCATTTTTTTGACATGCATTTTTATGTCATTTTTGGCTGTTTTTGCAACAAATTATGCTATGGCATGTCTCAGCACACTTTTTTATGCTGTTTTGAGGTGTTTTCAGCTGTTTTTGGGACATGTCATATTTTGACAATTTTGCCTTACTATAGCCTTGCTTTTTCGGTCATTTTTTTTAACATTCATTTTTATGTCATTTTTGGCTGTTTTTGCAACAAATTATGCTATGGCATGTCTCAGCACCCTATTTTATACTGTTTTGAGGTGTTTTCAGCTGTTTTTGGGACATGTCATATTTTGACAATTTTGCCTTACTATAGCCTTGCTTTTTTGGTCATTTTTTCAAGACACTAAATCATGGATTTTTGGCCGTTTTTGCAATACAATATGTTATGGCATATGTCGGCACGCGATTTTATAGTGTTCTGATGTGTTTTCAGCTGTTTTTGGGACATGTCATATTTTGACAATTTTGCCTTACTATAGCCTTGCTTTTTCTGTCATTTTTTTGACATGCATCATTATGCTGTTTTTGGCCGTTTTTGAAATAAACTATGCTATGGCATGTCTCAGCACCCTATTTTATACTGTTTTGAGGTGTTTTCAGCTGTTTTTGGGACATGTCATATTTTGACAATTTTGCCTTACTATAGCCTTGCTTTTTTGGTCATTTTTTTCAACATGCATTATTATGATGTTTTTAGCCGTTTTTGCACCATTCTATGCTATGGCATGTGTTGGCACAGTATTTTATGCTGTTTTGAGGTGTTTTCAGCTGTCTTTGGGACATGTCATATTTTGACATTTTTGCCTTACTATAGCCTTGCTTTTTTGGTCATTTTTTCAAGACACTAAATCATGAATTTTTGGCCGTTTTTGCAACAAATAATGCTATGGCATATCTTGGCATGCAATTTTATAGTGTTTTGAGGTGTTTTCAGCTGTTTTTGGGACATGTCATATTTTGACAATTTTGCCTTAGTATAGCCTTGCTTTTTTGGTCATTTTTTCAAGACACTAAATCATGGATTTTTGGCCGTTTTTGCAATACAATATGCTATGGCATATGTCGGCACGCGATTTTATAGTGTTCTGATGTGTTTTCAGCTGTTTTTGGGACATGTCATATTTTGAAATTTTTGCCTTACGAGAGCCTTGCTTTTTCGGTCATTTTTTCAACATGCATTATTATGTTGTTTTTGGCTGTTTCTGCAATAAACTATGCTATGGCATGTATCCGCAAGGTAATTTATGCTGTTTTGAGGTGTTTTCAGCTGTTTTTGGGACATGTCATATTTTGACATTTTTGCCTTACTATAGCCTTGCTTTTTCGGTCATTTTTTCAACATGCATTATTATGTTGTTTTTGGCTGTTTTTGCAATAAACTATGCTATGGCATGTCTCGGCACGCTCTTTTATAGTGTTCTGATGTGTTTTCAGCTGTTTTTGGGACATGTCATATTTTGACATTTTTGCCTTACTATAGCCTTGGTTTTTCGGTCATTTTTTTTACATGCATCATTGTGCTGTTTTTTGCTGTTATTGCAACAAATTATGCTATGGCATGTCTCGGCACACTTTTTTATGCTGTTTTGATGTGTTTTCAGCTGTTTTTGGGACATGTCATATTTTGACATTTTTGCCTTACTATAGCCTTGCCTTTTCGGTCATTTTTTTTGCATGAATTATTATGGTGTTTTGGGCTGTATTTGCAAATATATTATGCTATGGCACGTCTCAGCACCCTATTTTATACTGTTTTGAGGTGTTTTCAGCTGTTTTTGGGACATGTCATATTTTGACAATTTTGCCTTACTATAGCCTTACTTTTTCGGTCATTTTTTTGACATGCATTTTTATGTCATTTTTGGCTGTTTTTGCAACAAATTATGCTATGGCATGTCTCAGCACACTTTTTTATGCTGTTTAGAGGTGTTTTCAGCTGTTTTTGGGACATGTCATATTTTGAAATTTTTGCCTTACTATAGCCTTACTTTTTCTGTCATTTTTTTGACATTCATTTTTATGTCGTTTTTGGCTGTTTTTGCAACAAATTATGCTATGGCATGTCTCAGCACACTTTTTTATGCTGTTTAGAGGTGTTTTCAGCTGTTTTTGGGACATGTCATATTTTGACAATTTTGCCTTACTATAGCCTTACTTTTTCGGTCATTTTTTTGACATGCATTTTTATGTTGTTTTTGGCTGTTTTTGATACAAATTATGCTATGGCATGTCTCGGCACGCTATTTTATGCTGTTTTGAGGTGTTTTCAGCTGTTTTTGGGACATGTCATATTTTGACAATTTTGCCTTACTATAGCCTTGCTTTTTCGGTCATTTTTTTGACATGCATTATTATGTTGTTTTTGGCTGTTATTGCAACAAATTATGCTATGGCATGTCTCGGCACGCTCTTTTATAGTGTTCTGATGTGTTTTCAGCTGTTTTTGGGACATGTCATATTTTGACATTTTTGCCTTACTATAGCCTTGCCTTTTCGGTCATTTTTTTTGCATGAATTATTATGGTGTTTTGGGCTGTATTTGCAAATATATTATGCTATGGCACGTCTCAGCACCCTCTTTTATACTGTTTTGAGGTGTTTTCAGCTGTTTTTGGGACATGTCATATTTTGACAATTTTGCCTTACTATAGCCTTGCTTTTTCTGTCATTTTTTCAAGACACTAAATCATGGATTTTTGGCCGTTTTTGCAATACAATATGCTATGGCATGTCGGCACGCCTTGATTTTATAGTGTTTTGAGGTGTTTTCAGCTGTTTTTGGGACATGTCATATTTTGACAATTTTGCCTTACTATAGCCTTGCTTTTTCGGTCATTTTTTCAACATGCATTATTATGTTGTTTTTGGCTGTTTTTGCAATAAACTATGCTATGGCATGTATCCGCAAGGTAATTTATGCTGTTTTGAGGTGTTTTCAGCTGTTTTTGGGACATGTCATATTTTGACATTTTTGCCTTACTATAGCCTTGCTTTTTCGGTCATTTTTTCAAGACACTAAATTATGGATTTTTTGGCCGTTTTTGCAATAAACTATGCTATGGCATGTCTCAACATGCGATTTTATAGTGTTCTGATGTGTTTTCAGCTGTTTTTGGGACATGTCATATTTTGACAATTTTGCCTTACTATAGCCTTGCTTTTTTGGTCATTTTTTCAACATGCATTATTATGTTGTTTTGGCCGTTCTTGCAATAAACTATGCTATGGCATGTCTTGGCACACTTTTTTATGCTGTTTTGAGGTGTTTTCAGATGTTTTTGGGACATGTCATATTTTGACATTTTTGCCTTACTATAGCCTTGCCTTTTCGGTCATTTTTTTTCATGAATTATTATGGTGTTTTTGGCTGTATTTGCAAATATATTATGCTATGGCACGTCTCAGCACCCTATTTTATACTGTTTTGAGGTGTTTTCAGCTGTTTTTGGGACATGTCATATTTTGACAATTTTGCCTTACTATAGCCTTGCTTTTTCGGTCATTTTTTTGACATGCATTATTATGTTGTTTTTGGCTGTTTTTGCAACAAATTATGCTATGGCATGTCTCGGCATACTTTTTATGCTGTTTTGAGGTGTTTTCAGCTGTTTTTGGGACATGTCATATTTTGACATTTTGCCTTACTATAGCCTTTGCTTTTTCGGTCATTTTTTCATGCATTATTATGTTGTTTTTGGCTGTTTTGCAAATAAACTTATGCTATGGCATGTCTCAACGTATTTTTTATGTTGTTTTGAGGTGTTTTCAGCTGTTTTTGGGACATGTCATATTTTGACATTTTTGCCTTACTATAGCCTTGCTTTTTCTGTCATTTTTTTGACATGCATTATTATGTTGTTTTTGGCCGTTTTTGAAATAAATTATGCTATGGCATGTCTTGGCACACTTTTTTATGCTGTTTTGAGGTGTTTTCAGATGTTTTTGGGACATGTCATATTTTGACATTTTTGCCTTACTATAGCCTTGCTTTTTTGGTCATTTTTTCAATGCATTATTATGTTGTTTTGGCCGTTTTTGCAACAAATTATGCTATGGCATGTCTCGGCACGCTATTTTATGTTGTTTTGAGGTGTTTTCAGCTGTTTTTGGGACATGTCATATTTTGACATTTTTGCCTTACTATAGCCTTGCTTTTTCGGTCATTTTTTTGACATGCATTATTATGTTGTTTTTGGCCGTTTTTGAAATAAACTATGCTATGGCATGTCTCAACACGCAATTTTATGTTGTTTTGAGGTGTCTTCAGATGTTTTTGGGACATGTCATATTTTGACATTTTGCCTTACTATAGCCTTGCTTTTTCGGTCATTTTTTCAACATGCATTATTATGTTGTTTTTGGCTGTTTTTGCAACAAATTATGCTATGGCATGTCTCCGCAAGGTAATTTATGCTGTTTTGAGGTGTTTTCAGCTGTTTTTGGGACATGTCATATTTTGACAATTTTGCCTTACTATCGCCTTGCTTTTTCGGTCATTTTTTCAACATGCATTATTATGTTGTTTTTGGCTGTTTTTGCAATAAACTATGCTATGGCATGTCTCGGCACGCTATTTTATGCTGTTTTGAGGTGTTTTCAGCTGTTTTTGTGACATGTCATATTTTGACATTTTTGCCTTACTATAGCCTTGCTTTTTCGGTCATTTTTTTGACATGCATTATTATGTTGTTTTGGCTTTGTTTTGAAATAAACTATGCTATGGCATATGGCATGTCTCAACACGCGATTTTATGTTGTTTTGAGGTGTCTTCAGATGTTTTTGGGACATGTCATATTTTGACATTTTTGCCTTACTATAGCCTTGCTTTTTTGGTCATTTTTTCAACATTCATTATTATGTTGTTTTGGCTGTTTTGCAATAAACTATGCTATGGCATATCTGTGATTTTATGCTGTTTCGAGGTGTTTTCAGCTGTTTTTGGGACATGTCATATTTTGACATTTTTGCCTTACTATAGCCTTGCTTTTTCGGTCATTTTTTTGACATGCATTATTATGTTGTTTTTGGCCGTTTCTGAAATAAATTATGCTATGGCATGTCTTGGCACACTTTTTTATGCTGTTTTGAGGTGTTTTCAGATGTTTTTGGGACATGTCATATTTTGACATTTTTGCCTTACTATAGCCTTGCTTTTTCGGTCATTTTTTTGACATGCATTATTATGTTGTTTTTGGCTGTTTTTGCAATAAACTATGCTATGGCATGTCTCGGCACGCTATTTTATGCTGTTTTGAGGTGTTTTCAGCTGTTTTTGGGACATGTCATATTTTGACATTTTTGCCTTACTATAGCCTTGCTTTTTCGGTCATTTTTTTGACATTCATTTTTAGGTCGTTTTTGGCTGTTTTTGCAAAAAATTATGCTATGGCATGTCTCGGCACGCTATTTTATGCTGTTTTGAGATGTTTTCAGCTGTTTTTGGGACATGTCATATTTTGACATTTTTGCCTTACTATAGCCTTGCTTTTTCGGTCATTTTTTTGACATGAATTATTATGGTGTTTTGGGCTGTATTTGCAAATATATTATGCTATAGCACGTCTCAGCACCCTATTTTATACTGTTTTGAGGTGTTTTCAGCTGTTTTTGTGACATGTCATATTTTGACATTTTTGCCTTACTATAGCCTTGCTTTTTTGGTCATTTTTTCAAGACACTAAATCATGAATTTTTGGCTGTTTTGCAATAAACTATGCTATGGCATATCTCTCGCACGCCGATTTTATAGTGTTCTGATGTGTTTTCAGCTGTTTTTGGGACATGTCATATTTTGACATTTTTGCCTTACTATAGCCTTGCTTTTTCGGTCATTTTTTCAACATGCATTATTATGTTGTTTTTGGCTGTTTTTGCAATAAACTATGCTATGGCATGTCTCCGCAAGGTAATTTATGCTGTTTTGAGGTGTTTTCAGCTGTTTTTGTGACATGTCATATTTTGACAATTTTGCCTTACTATAGCCTTGCTTTTTCGGTCATTTTTTTTGACATGCATCATTATGGTGTTTTGGGCTGTATTTGCAAATATATTATGCTATGGCAAGTCTCAGCACCCTATTTTATACTGTTTTGAGGTGTTTTCAGCTGTTTTTGGGACATGTCATATTTTGACAATTTTGCCTTACTATAGCCTTGCTTTTTCGGTCATTTTTCAAGATGCATTATTATCTTGGATTTTGGGCTGTTTTGCAATAAACTATGCTATGGCATATCTCGGCACTTGATTTTACAGTGTTTTGAGGTGTTTTCAGCTGTTTTTGTGACATGTCATATTTTGACAATTTTGCCTTACTATAGCCTTGCTTTTTCGGTCATTTTTTTTGACATGCATCATTATGCTGTTTTTGGCTGTTATTGCAACAAATTATGCTATGGCATGTCTCGGCACACTTTTTTATGCTGTTTTGAGGTGTTTTCAGCTGTTTTTGGGACATGTCATATTTTGACATTTTTGCCTTACTATAGCCTTGCTTTTTCGGTCATTTTTTTGACATGCATTATTATGTTGTTTTTGGCTGTTTTTGAAATAAACTATGCTATGGCATGTCTCAACACGCGATTTTATGTTGTTTTGAGGTGTTTTCAGCTGTTTTTGGGACATGTCATATTTTGACAATTTTGCCTTACTATAGCCTTGCTTTTTCGGTCATTTTTTCAACATGCATTATTATGTTGTTTTTGGCTGTTTTTGCAATAAACTATGCTATGGCATGTCTCCGCAAGGTAATTTATGCTGTTTTGAGGTGTTTTCAGCTGTTTTTGGGACATGTCATATTTTGACATTTTTGCCTTACTATAGCCTTGCCTTTTCGGTCATTTTTTTGCATGAATTATTATGGTGTTTTGGGCTGTATTTGCAAATATATTATGCTAAGGCATGTCTTAGCACCCTATTTTATACTGTTTTGAGGTGTTTTCAGCTGTTTTTGGGACATGTCATATTTTGACAATTTTGCCTTACTATAGCCTTGCTTTTTCGGTCATTTTTTGACATGCATTATTATGTTGTTTTTGGCTGTTATTGCAACAAATTATGCTATGGCATGTCTCGGCACGCTATTTTATGCTGTTTTGAGGTGTTTTCAGCTGTTTTTGGGACATGTCATATTTTGACAATTTTGCCTTACTATAGCCTTGCTTTTTTAGTAATTTTTTCAAGATGCTATTTCTTGGATTTTGGGCCGTTTTTGCAATAAACTATGCTATGGCATATCTCGGCACGCGATTTTATGTTGTTTTGAGGTGTTTTCAGCTGTTTTTGGGACATGTCATATTTTGACAATTTTGCCTTACTATAGCCTTGCTTTTTCGGTCATTTTTTCAACATGCATTATTATGTTGTTTTTGGCTGTTTTTGCAATAAACTATGCTATGGCATGTCTCGACACGCTATTTTATGTTGTTTTGAGGTGTTTTCAGCTGTTTTTGGGACATGTCATATTTTGACAATTTTGCCTTACTATAGCCTTGCTTTTTCGGTCATTTTTTCAACATGCATTATTATGTTGTTTTTGGCTGTTTTTGCAACAAATTATGCTATGGCATGTCTCGGCACGCTATTTTATGCTGTTTTGAAGTGTTTTCAGCTGTTTTTGGGACATGTCATATTTTGACATTTTTGCCTTATTATAGCCTTGCTTTTTCGGTCATTTTTTTTGCATGAATTATTATGGTGTTTTGGGCTGTATTTGCAAATATATTATGCTATGGCATGTCTCAGCACCCAATTTTATACTGTTTTGAGGTGTTTTCAGCTGTTTTTGGGACATGTCATATTTTGACATTTTTGCCTTACTATAGCCTTGCTTTTTCTGTCATTTTTTCAAGACACTAAATCATGGATTTTTGGCCGTTTTTGCAATACAATATGCTATGGCATATGTCGGCACGCGATTTTATAGTGTTCTGATGTGTTTTCAGCTGTTTTTGGGACATGTCATATTTTGAAATTTTTGCCTTACTATAGCCTTGCTTTTTCGGTCATTTTTTCAACATGCATTATTATGTTGTTTTTGGCTGTTTTTGCAATAAACTATGCTATGGCATGTCTCCGCAAGGTAATTTATGCTGTTTTGAGGTGTTTTCAGCTGTTTTTGTGACATGTCATATTTTGACATTTTTGCCTTACTATAGCCTTGCTTTTTTGGTCATTTTTTCAAGACACTAAATCATGGATTTTTGGCCGTTTTTGCAATAAAATATGCTATGGCATATGTCGACATGCGATTTTATAGTGTTCTGATGTGTTTTCAGCTGTTTTTGGGACATGTCATATTTTGACATTTTTGCCTTACTATAGCCTTGCTTTTTCGGTTATTTTTTTTACATGCATCATTGTGCTGTTTTTGGCTGTTATTGCAACAAATTATGCTATGGCATGTCTCGGCACACTTTTTTATGCTGTTTTGATGTGTTTTCAGCTGTTTTTGGGACATGTCATATTTTGACATTTTTGCCTTACTATAGCCTTGCCTTTTCGGTCATTTTTTTTGCATGAATTATTATGTTGTTTTTGGCTGTTTTTGCAAATATATTATGCTATGGCATGTCTCAGCACCCAATTTTATGCTGTTTTGAGGTGTTTTCATCTGTTTTGGGACATGTCATATTTTGACGATTTTGCCTTACTATAGCCTTGCTTTTTCTGTCATTTTTTTGACATGCTATATCATGGGTTTTTTGGCCGTTTTTGCAATAAACTATGCTATGGCATATCTCGGCACGCGATTTTATGTTGTTTTGAGGTGTTTTCAGCTGTTTTTGGGACATGTCATATTTTGACATTTTTGCCTTACTATAGCCTTGCTTTTTTGGTCATTTTTCAAGACGCTATATCATGGATTTTGGGCCGTTTTTGCAATAAACTATGCTATGGCATGTCTCGACGCGATTTTATGTTGTTTTGAGGTATTTTCAGCTGTTTTTGGGACATGTCATATTTTGACAATTTTGCCTTACTATAGCCTTGCTTTTTTTGTCATTTTTTGACATTCATTTTTATGTCGTTTTTGGCTGTTTTTGCAACAAATTATGCTAAGGCTTGTCTTGGCACACTTTTTTATGCTGTTTTGAGGTGTTTTCAGCTGTTTTTGGGACATGTCATATTTTGACAATTTTGCCTTACTATAGCCTTGCCTTTTCGGTCATTTTTTTGACATGAATTATTATGGTGTTTTTGGCTGTTTTGGCAACAAATTATGTCATGGCATATCTCGGCACACTTTATGCTGTTTTGAGGTGTTTTCAGCTTTTTTTGGGACATGTTATATTTTGACAATTTTTGCCTTACTATAGCCTTGCTTTTTCGGTCATTTTTTTGACATGCATTATTATGGGTTTTTTGGTCGTTTTTGCAATAAACTGTGCTATGGCATATCTCGGCATGCTATTTTATAGTGTTCTGATGTGTTTTCAGCTGTTTTTGGGACATGTCATATTTTGACAATTTTGCCTTGCCTTTTCAGTCATTTTTTTGACATGATTATTATGTTGGTTTTGGCTGTATTTGCAAACAAATTATGCTTTGTCACGTCTCAGCACCCTATTTTATGCTGTTTCGAGGTGTTTCAGGTGTTTTTGGGACATGTCATATTTTGACATTTTTGCCTTACTATAGCCTTGCCTTTTCGGTCATTTTTTTGACATGGTATGCAATATCTTTTCTGCCATTCAACAGCCATTCATCAGCCCATACAACCAAACCTTCAGATTTCAATAAATCTTTGAATGATATATTGTTGTGACATGGTCTTTGCTAGTGAAAGATTTTCAAGGGACGTCAGATTATAATACAGCATGTCGAAAAACATCATATTTTCACATGTCAAAAAATAGCTGAAAATGAAATATCATAGCTTGTAACAATACCCCAAAGTAGAGCATGTAGAACAAAAAGGCAAAAAAGGTCATACTGTAGCATGCGCAAAATTGTCTGAAAACGACATGGTACAGTCTGGCGAAACATGTCAAATTCTGACATGTCAAAAGATAGCTGAAAACTAAAAATTATAGTTTTTAGAGATATGTCATAGCATGGCATGTCGGAAAAATGTCTGAAAATGACATAGCATAGCACGTCGAAAAATAATACTAAATAAATACAAAAACATAATACTAAAGCAGCTTCTGCTTTGTATGTATATGTGTAAATATATATATATATGTGTGTGTGTGTGTGTGTATGCGTGCATGTATATATAGGGCACAAGATCCCTGACCTCTCAGATCATTTTTTTTAAACCTTCAAACCTTATTTCATGAAAAATCAAAAACAGTTATTGTTATTATTGTTATTATTATTTATATTATCATTATTATTGGTGGTAGTAGTAGTATTAGTAGTAGTTTTGTTTTGTCTTTGTTTTGTTCCGTTCCGTTATGTTTCATATTGCTTTTTAACCCCCCCCCCCACTCCAAACGTGACTCTTATCCCCAATGTAAGATCATGCATTGCCCTTTTTGACCTCTACTGGTTCCAACCCCACTTTCCTTTTGTCAATTTTTAAAACAAAAAAGGAAGTAAATATTACAAGTAATATTACAAAATAATTCTATTTTTGGAAACAAAGGCATTAAACCTATTGAACCTCTACCTATGCCGACAGACTTCCTCCTTTTAGGGTCTGGGGGTTGTTTAAAAGGGTAGAGAGTTCATCAGGAGGCATGGGAGGTACATCCATCGGCCGGCTCCCTCCGCAGGGTCTGAGGGCAACTGAGGTTAGATAGCCACCCACACAATTACAAACACAACACAATTGAAATTTTAAGAAAGAAAATTTTACAGAAAAAAAGATGGAAAAGGGAGAGAAGGGAAAATGAAAAAAAGCAAAATAGATAAATAAATAATAAAAGGGGGGGAAAGAAAAAAGGTATAGATGAAATTATGGATAATGGGGGAGAGGAGGGGAAAAAGTTAGAGAGAGGAAGAGGAGTTTTATTATTATTATTAGCATTTTTGTACAGTTTTTTTCTCACTTTAAGCGTGTGGGAAAAGTTTCCATAATTATCATTTAAACAAGTAGCCATTTCTTCTTTACATACAATACCACCTTCCTAAAAGAGGACTGCTAGGCTGTCATCCCGTCACTCTTTAAATCATTCCCCATTTTTACCCTCAAACTCAACAAGGCACACATGCACACACACACACACACACACACACACACCAGACACTCATACACACACACACACTCATGCACCAACACACATAGACATAGACACACACTCAACTGCTACAATATGTTATTAGTTCCCACATCTTTTTGTTTGTCCATGTTCTGTTGTCCAAGTGTTTGCACACAGTATTGTTGTATTGTATTGTATTATTGTATTGTATTGCAGTTTTGTTCATTGTTTCTGTCTGTCATACGTCTAACTTGTCTTGTACTGTTTTGCATCACTTAATAATGTATATTTTTTTATTATTATTTATTTATTTATGGTTGAAAAAGTAGCTGAAAAAATATATATGAATAATATTATATATATTGTGGAGAAACATCATAGTAAAGCATGTCAAAAAAAAGGCCAAAAACGTCATAATGTAGCATGTCGAAAATGTGTCTGAAAAGTTGATATAGTCTGGCAAAAATCATAAAATTTTGACATATCGAAAACATTTCAGAAAACGACATATAATTGATAGAGATATGTCATAGTATAGCATGTTGAAAAAAAGGCCAAAAATGTCATAATACAGCATGTCAAAGAGTGGCTGAAAAGGACGTAGTATAAGTATGTCAAAAACATCAAATTTTGACAAAAAAATTGCTGAAAACAAAATATTACAGCTTGTGGAGACACGTCATAGTATAGCATGTCAAAAAAGAGGCCAAAAACGTCTTAATATGGCATGTCGAAATTTTTTTCTGAAAATGACAGTCTGGCGAAACATCAAATTTCAGAAAAATAGCTGAAAATGAAATATTATGGCATGCATATTCGTCATGGTATAGCATGTCCAAAAAATGTTATAGCATCTCGATAAAATGAAAAACAACATATTACACTTTGGAGAAAGACATTATAGTATAAGATGCCAAAAAAAGGCCCAAAACGGCATAATATAGCATGTCGGAAAAATGGCTGAAAACGACATAGTATAGTATGTCGAAAAACGTCAAATTTTCACAAGTAAAAAAATTGCTGAAAACAATATAGTATGCCGAAAAAAGGTCCAATTTTGACATGTCGGACAAATGGCTGAAAACTAAATATGATAGCTTGTGGAGACATATTATAGTGTAGCATGTCAAAAAAACAGCAAAAACATCACAATATAGCATGTCGAAAAAAACGACATAGTGTAATATGCCAAAAATAAGTCGAAAAACATGGCTGTAAATGACATATCATAGCTTGTAGACACAGGTCATAGTATAGCATGTTGGAAAAAAAGGCAAAAGACGTCATCATATAGCATGACAAAAAAAAGTCCATAAACACAATACAGCACGTCGAAAAAAATCGCTGAAAACAGCAAAGTATGGTACATCAAAAAACGTCATATATTGACATGTTGGAAAAATGGCTGAAAATGTAATATTAAAGCTTGTGGAGACACATCATAGTATACCATATCAAAGAAAGGCCAAAAACGTCAAAATATAACATGTCAATAAAACGACAGTATAGTGTGTCGAAAAAGGTCATATTTTGACATGTCGAAAAAGTGGCTGAAAACGAAATATTATAGCTTGTAGATACACATGATCAAATCCTGAAAAATTGGGGAAAAAAACATAATAGTATAGCATGTCAAAAAAATGGCTTAAAACGACATATAACTTGTAAAGACACTTCATAGATGTTGAAAAAAAGGCCCAAAACATCATAATATAGCGTGTCGAAAAAAACGGCTTAAACAACATAGTATAGTATGTCAAAAACATTAGATTTTGACATGTCGAAAAAAACATCTGAATAAGTTATATTATAGCTTGTCGAGACACGTCATAGCATACCATGTTGAATATAAGGCCAAAAACATCTTAAAGTAGCATGTTGAAAAAAGCGGCTGAAAATAAAATAGTAAAGTATGTCGAAAAACGTCAAATTTTGACATGTCAAAAAAATAGCTAAAAACAAAATATTATAGCTTGTCAAGACACATAATAGTATTCCATGTCAAAAGAAAGGCACAAATGCCATAATGTAGCATGTCGAAAACACGGCTGAAAATGTATTATAACTCATAGAGACACATCATAGTATAGCATATCAAAGAAATTGCCAAAAATGTTGCAATATACCATGTCAAAAAAATGGCTGAAAATGACTATGGTATGTTGAAAAATGTCAGTTTTTTTTAATGTCGAATACATGGCTGAAAACGACATATTATAGCTTGTGGAGACACGTGATGGTATAGCATGTCGAAGAAGACTATAGTGATGTTTTGATCTTTTTTTCACGACATACTATAAGATGAGGTTTTTATAGTTTTTTGAAAAACATACTATACTGTGATGTTTTGATTATTTTCTAATTGACATATTATAGTATGATGTTTTCACCATTTTTGATAGACATACTATTCTATGGCTTTTTAACCATTTTTTTAACAACAAAGTTATTATTACGTTTTGATCATTTTTAACAACATGCTATACTATGACATTTTCATCGCATTTCAAATGACATACTATACTAGGACGTTTTAATAATTTTTTTGAACGCCATACTATAGAGTGATGTTTTGATCATTTTTTGAATGACACACTGTGCTCTGACATATTCATCATGTTTTGAACGACATACTATAAGGTGACAAATGTTCAGATGGACTAGGACCACACAGAAGATAACAGGTGAGTGGTTAAGTAAGTAGTTTGAGCCCAATGTGTGTGAATACAGAGACAGGAGGCAAGTTATGTTCAAATGATATATATTATAAACTTTAACAACTTAAATCAACATAAATACAAACAAAAATGAATATAGGCCTTTAAGTTCAGTCCATTGATTCCAGTATAGATGTGTTTGCTTCCGTTTTTTTTCTTTTCAGTTCATTCAAGTTCAGTTCGGTTAGTTTCGGTTCATTCAAGTTCCAGAGTACGTGTTCCTACCACACTTTGAGGGAGGAGAGGACTCCAGTGTCGGCGGGTAGCTCGCCATCATCAACAGTCCATCCAAAAAAAACCTGACCTGGAGAGGTCATGAAGAATAATAAATCAATCAATATCTCTATTGTTGTTGTACAACAGCAAAATATTAACAAGATAAAAATCATGTTCATCAAAAGCAGAGGCACCTTTAAGTTAAGGCTAACATCAAAATATGCAATTACTCAAGTTACAGTGAGATAACTCAACAATATATTCATTTACAGGTTGAACAGAGTCAGTAACATCCACACTGAGTGGCAATATGGCTTACTGTGAAGCTAACAGTAGCTAACTCACTCACATACAAATCAATCAATGCATTGTCAACCGTGATGCTAACTGCTAGGCTAACAGCTTCTAACCAACATGAAGATTATACAACGTAAAATGAACAGTGGTAGCTGAAGCTAGCAGTAGCTTTAGTCCATACAACCACAGTACGATGCTAACCGCTAACCGCTAACCGCTAAGCGAGCGGGACTCAATAGCAATTGAACACACACACTATGCGATGCTAACCGCTAAGCTAGCGGGACACATTGGCAAACGAACACACGAAATGTGATCTGATAACCAGCTTAACTGGCGAGAACCTTTACGAAACATGCAGATATAACTCACCGCTGGACAAGGGTGAAAAAGTCCGTATGTGTGTGGGGAACACTGTGTGCCCAGCTCCGTTTGTCACTCCGAAACAGTCAGGTGAGATCAGGGAAAACAGGAAGTGAATAGACCTCTTCCGGATGTTTATAACCTGGGCGTGGTCGCGGCGTGGCCACGAGGCTACTGCATGGAGCCATTAACCCAACCTGCATTACAACAAACTATAGTATGATGTTGTGATCATTTTTGAACGACATACAATAGTATGATGTTTTTATCAGTTTTTGAACAACGTATAATAGTATGGTGTTTTTATCATTTTTTGAACTACATACTATACAATGACGTTTTGATTATTTTTTAATTGGCATACAATACTATTTGATGTTTGCATCATTTTTCAAATGCCATTTCACAATATACATTCATACGACGTTGTTATGCAACATACTGGCATATGACGTTTTCTGCCTCTCTCATTCGTATGTACTTTTTAAAACAAAACAACCCATATGATGCAAGAAGTCGCTTGCCACCAGATATTTTTTGGCATTATCTAATTTGGCACATATCCTATTCAAAACAGTTTTAAGGTTTAAATTAGGTTACACATCTTTTATTATTTTTTTTGTGACAAAATGCATTTGACCAGTTTGCATCGCTCTGGTTCTCTTGTCAAAACATTTTTCCACTGGATGTTGGACTATTGCAGAAAATAAGCTCTGCAGCAAGCAAATGTTGATGATACTTTAACATTTTGCACAGCAAGATCATGTTCCCATATAAACACAACTTTTGTGAATTTTGAAGCAACGGTGCAATTGTCAGACATAAAAAAAAAAGCTTAAGTTAGGCTACAAATGAACTGTAACACGGTCGCACGACTTTATGTTACTACAACAACAAGGCTGTGATGTTCTGTTGTCTCATTCAGCCACTTGTTACCAATAGCCTTTTTAAGACAGATAAAAGCTTTAAAATTCACAACTGGGAAATGTACTGACATATTTTATGACTTAGAGCAAAATGTGAAAGTCTCCTCAGCCTGTGTTCACCAACACCTACATCCAACAAAAAAGGGGGAAAAAATTTTTAAAAAACAATTGACTTTGAGATGAAGAACTTGGAGGTGCTCAGATGTTTACTCATTTCCAAGTTTTAGGACTCATTCCTGCACCAATTTATATATTGTGAGGGAGAATGTTGTAATTGTTCTGTTCATACTTTTTGAAAACATAATGTTCAGCCTGTCTCCCCACCCAAGTAATTCTTGTACATTCCCTCAGATGAACTGCACTGAAATCACCATTCTTGTGAAGTCACGAGTGTCAGAGGTGATCATGCTGCTATTAATTCCACTAGCAGAGCTACAAAACATAAAGGCCAACACTGATCAAAGCCATGGCAGTTTTACACGAAAAGAGCAAACTGCTCCATGTCATCTAATGTTAACAAATCACAGACATTTATTACGTGATTCGCTCAAACTACAAACCTTTAGATTACAAAGCCCTGATGCAACAAGAGTTTGAAATGTTGGCCTTACACGACAAGTATTGCATTTCAAAGTTCTGGATATCCATCTATATGCATGATTCTTCTATTCATCTGTCAACATTTCAAAAACACAGAAACCCCTTTTCTCAAAGATGATCACTTTATTACATCTTAAGATGATGTATGTCTTAAAACAACTTTGAGTAGCCTTTGTGTTTTATTCTCATTTTTAAAAGTTGACGTGGCATATTTTTTTTAAAATCAAAGACTATTGAGACACATTGTTTTTGGCACCACAACACACTAAAATATAAGAAAGGTTTTCCCAGACTGCACTCCATCACATCTCAGCACATCAAGATTTTTTTTCAGAGAATGTACTCTTTTGTTTTAATACATTTAAGTTAAAAGTCTATTTTTCTCCCCTCAAGCATTGACAGAAAATGATGGATGTACCACTCCAAAGTTATGGGACAACTTCCTCGTCATGAACATGCTATGCCATTAATTTCAAGTTTCCATACCACGGGTGCCTGCGTGGTGTGTTTTCCCGGCAGACAAGTGTAAGACAAGCATGTGTCGGATATGCAGACAGCAAAGTCTTTACACATGACATGTTTATTCCCGTTCAAGCGCGTCAGTTTTGAACACGTTGAAATGTTTGTGGGTGGATAGCGATGACTAAAACTACATCTGTTAGATTCTAATTTCAGGCATTCAGCATTTAAAAAGTTTAAAAAAACAAAGATTCTGTATGTCTGCACAGCTTCTATATGTCCAAGCTAATGTGTCTATAAATATTACCAATATTCTCATTTCTCCTCCTGAGTTTATCTTGATTTATTTGTTTCAGGAATATAAAACAACAGTTGCAACATGTGTCACAGATAAATGACTCCAATTTTTGTGTGATAAAGACTCAAGATTATAAACGCACTGCTAACTTTGCAAATTTAAGACAGATTTATTTCAAGCAGTTTTACAAATATGGTTGTCACCAAGTGCTTTACAGAAAACAAACGGCACAAACACAAGTATAAACACAGATAAACAAAACAATGTGCTTATAATTATGTGCTCGCTGGCTGTCACAACAAAAAAGAGGCAGCACAAATGTGTTGAACTCCTGAGACCAGTGCAATTTCTTTTTGAGGCGCGTCCTAGAATTACAGTATTTCCAGTGTCCAATGTGCTGTCAGGTATTGCACAACTTCTCACTTCAAGTCTAAGCAAGTGAACTATGCTAAATGGTGACCTCAAAACAGTTAAAGGAAGTTAAATTTAACTATTCGCTCCTATCTGATATCCTCAAATGAGGTCAGGCCAGCGCTGAGCAAGTTTCTGCCCTGGATTCTGTTCCCAAAGTTTGGGCAACTTGATACCTGGAGGTGCATTTTTTGGGTTCATTCACATTCATGTAAAACCTGAGCAGACTATTTTTTGTTGATTTGGTAGGTTCTCAGTTACAGTAGTTAGTAGTGGATAAATTCATACATAAATCGATTAAAAAAAAATATCTTCACAACATTGACTGAAAATATGGTGTTACCACAGATGGTGTTCTGTATACCATTAATGCTACGGTCTAATGTTTAATCCAATACGTTTTTTTTTATAAATAAAAGCCAGCTGGGACACTTCTCAATGGAGCAGAGCTTCATTGCAGAAGTCTAAACTCATTACAAATGTGATTATTGACCCACAGCAGTCTTTACACATAATTGTACAACTGCTGCTTCCCCGTCTGCCCTATAAATGTCACTCTCGTCAAAGCTGGAATGAGTCAAACCTGGGCCATCTTAAAGGGGGGGCGTCGGTACAGCATGTGAGAATGCTTCCAAACAACACACGATCCCCTCACAGCAATTTAAGACACCCTCAGAGAAACATAAACCTCCTCATATCTGCAGATCGTCTATTCTAGTCTTGTTGTTGCTGTGTTTGGCACTGCGACCGGGCCTGGCCTGCGTAGGTGACCCAGGGGCCGATCCTGCTCCCTTCTTTCCTTTCAGGTCACATTCCTCTGGCTTGCTGCTGCTCCTTTCCACCGCCAAGTTGTCCTTATTCTGCTTGTAGGCCGCCTTGCTGTGGTAGGGGTGGAAGGACGAGTCTGTGCCATCAGACAGAGGAGAGAGGTCGTAGCTGGGGGCGGGCGGGTAAGCCGGCTGGACTTGGTGGAAGTAATCTTCAAAGCTGGGTGCGTACGGCACCGTGGGCTCCTTGGGCTCCTTGGGGAGACTCTCAGGGGACTCACCTCTCCTGAAGGTGATGCCCTGGCGGCACTTGGTGAAGCCCAGGTGGTAGATCTCGATGAGATTGAGGAACAGAGACACGCTGGCCACTCCCAGCATGAAGATGATGAAAATGGTTTTCTCTGTGGGGCGTGAGATGTAGCAGTTAACAACATTGGGGCAGGGTGGCCTGTCACATGTGTACATGGGCCTCAGCTCAAAGCCATACAGGAGGTACTGAGCCACAATGAAGCCGACCTCAAACAGAGTTTTAAAGATCACATTAAAGACATATGTCCGCAAGAGCTCCCCCTGCAGACGCACTCGTCCTTTGTTGTCCCTCACCAGAGCCTTCTTGTGCTTTCCTTCCACAATAAGGCCCTGCTTTTCTAAATGATGTGCATGGTGCCTCTCCTTCTCTTTCTGCTTTTCCTCCATCCGCACCAGGTGGAGGATGTGTCCCAAGTAGATCAACGTTGGTGTGGACACAAAGATGATCTGTAGCACCCAAAAGCGGACGTGGGAGATGGGGAAAGTGATGTCATAGCAGACATTCTCGCAACCGGGCTGCTTGGTGTCGCAAGTGAAGCCCGACTGCTCGTCGCCCCACACTTTCTCTGTTGCGGCGCTAAGGATCAGGATGCGGAAGATGAACAGGACAGTGAGCCACACCTTCCCCACCACAGTGGAGTGCTCCTGGGCTTTTTCTAGAAGCTTTCCCAGCAGGTTCCAGTCCCCCATGGCGTTGTGAGCTCAGACCTGGGAGTGGAGGTAGAAAAAGCAGTCGAAAATAGGTGATTTGATTTGTGACTCATGAAATTATATTAATCCAGTGGTAAAAGTCGGCTTCAGTGATCCAGCAAATTCTCTAAAACGTCTTCAGCAGAGCTCAAATGAGTCTCCAGGGAGCCAAGCTGCTAACCGAGTGTACAACTGAGGGTGTTTGCTCCGCCTGAGCAGGTAGTGGCCTTTTCCACGTGGACGCAGACAGGATTATATTTACTTTAGGTGGGTATATATTTGGCATGTGCGGACAGGGGGGAAGACAGGTTCCAGTCATGACTCCGCGGCTACCGGCCTTCACGGCCTGAGCCACGGCAACCTGATCCACAGACGAGGTGAAATCACACACCAGGCAGGAGTGGAAGTGCGAATTAGAAACTGTTGAGTAATGTCGCTACTGTCAGCTCCCGTAACACATCACGGTATAAATATATTCTACTTTTGACGAATGTTCTGTACAGTAGCAGAACGGCACAATCACAGTTTGCTACTGTGAGGGAGAATCAATTGTGGTAATTTCTGAAATGTGGCAGATAAAAAGATGTTAAGGGAGCCACCACTAATAAACCTAGCTAGTGTTTTAACAGCTGTAGTTTCAATTTTAACCAAGTATACTCCTTAGATTATGTGGTCCCACATAACAAAAGACAGTAATTTTAAGAATATTATTAGAAAAAAGATTAGACGTGTGGATGGCTACTTGCTGTGTTGCCACACAAGATAGCCTGTAAACAAATGATAGCCTTTAACCACAACATGCACCCTGAGTAAGTTGTCAAAACTTTAATTCCTTAAAAGGCACACAGTTTCAACTTCACAAATAATCACAGACGAGTTACACTTACTTGATAAACTCACCTCGTCAGCTTATGCATCCCCCGCGGTGAATCCCTACACGTCTTCGAGGGTCCATGAGGCCGCTTGCTTCACTGACAGGCCTCAGTGCAAATCTTCAGGCCCCCAGCAATGCCCTTGAATGGACAGGAAAAGTGGACTTCTGCTGGCCGCAAACCTCCGTTCCACACCGACAAACCCACCGACTCAAGTCTTCAGATACAGCTCAGGCAGGAGTCAGGATCCGGGCCTCAGGATCTTCCACTGACCACAACACACACACACACACACACACACACACACACACACACACACGTAACGTGCTGGACACACTCTCGACCATGTCCGGCCTGCCCTCCCTCAACAAACTCCCTCCTCCCCTCCCCTCTGTGGTTAAATTTGGCACAGGGTACACTCTCTAATGTAAACTATTAAAGCCCCCCTACTCGCCTGTTACAGTGAGTGACGGGGCAGCTGGCCAATGAGGGTATCCACTAAGTCTGTCTCGCCACAAGTGGTCTAAATATAGCACGAGGGTCTCTCCTATCATGGGGGGCACGATTTGGAGATGAGTAGCCATTTGTATCAAGTTACAAATCACAGTGAGGGGAGGGAGAAAAGTTTTGACATACCAGTAATGAGATGGGCCCCAGTCAAAGTATTAAAAAACATTGTTTGTATCATTACTCACATTACAGTCCTTTGACAAATGTCAATTTTTACCCATTTAGTACAACTACTGGGAAAAAAACTCAGATGTTGTATATATGCTTAATAACTTCAAATAACATCAAATCATCAGGCAGTTTATTTCTTTATATTATGTAGTACACATATGAAGTTTCAACCTATATTCTATATTAACCGGATTGTTTACCAGGGTATTCATTCATATATGTACATTTAGGTATAAATGTCCACACCAGGGTTTTTGTATGTACGCTAAAATGTATATAACTTTATAAATAAATACCAGCGTATGAGACATCATGTTTTCAGGACCAGAGAGATACTGAATAATATCTAAAATATTATATAAAATTAAGGGAAGCAAGTGCAACTGTTGGTTACAATGTAGATCCACTTCAAACATTTTTTGTAAACAAAAATAAAAACCGCATGATCTCAAACAGAAAAGCTAGAGAGAAGTAAGTATGCAGTATTTACAATAGAATACAAAGATATACAAAGACATATGTACAGTATCGGGATTTTATAAGGTTTATTGATATGAACTTTTGCTCTGTGCACCATTATGACTACTCTGTAGAGATAACAAATATTAATAATAGGTCAGTAGTAGAGAAAGGTTTGTGGATAACTGTTTTCAAATTAATCGTATTTTTTAATCACTCGGGGAACGATAATATCCAATGACAGATATCCATATCGGGACAGTATTTTAAAACTTTCTTTGGTTCTCTAGCACCAACTGTTATGATGTTTCCATAGCAGTATGCCAAGTTACATAATAGTTACAGCTCTACGCACAAAGTTTAGCAAAGTCAAATAACTAAAACTGTTAAAATTTAAAGAATAATTTAAGAATATTGTTATGGTCTTAAAGGGCTGTTACTGACATTACCTGGCTTTTAAATGCCCCTTTACCCACAGCTTTGACTCCGGCTGTAAGTAAATATGGCACACATGAACAATAATATCGATGTAAATAAAAGCTTTACTTTCTGTCCAGCATTTTAATCTTTACTGTAATCTTTGCTTCTTTAAAGGATCATGCCAGTGTTGTTGCACATATTGGCCAATTTACCAAAAGTCATGTATTACTAATTAGCATACTCCAAAATTGTATCTTTCTTCTTTTTTTTTTTTTTTTTTTGGTAGTTTCTTAGGTTTTGCGCTGTCTGGGAAGCCTTCTTAAAATGAAGTGTGACAATCATCATCTGTCCTGTCTTTAAACTGCAAATGGTCCCTTTTAAATAAATAAAATAAAATATGTAAATGAATTCGTTAAAGACTTCAGGTAACTTTGTAAAATGTGCGACCCATACTTTTCATGTAAAGTTTTGTTGCATTACAGGGACCCAAGGCTCTGGGATGATCCTTCGGAGGAAATCAGGTTGGCAAGGTCAGGGATCTCCTTTAAGTACCATTTGAAATATAGTTTTATCAGTTTTAATTTACTTTACTTTAACTTTTACTGTTCTCACCTTTATCTACACTTTATTTACTGTTTTTATATACTAAATAGCTTTTAATCTGTTTACTTTTAAAACCTGATAATGACTATTCCTAGTCCTTTTAGTGAAGCACTTTCACTACAAACTTTCTTTTTTTTTTTTTAAATAAGATTATTTTTGGGCGTTTTTGCCTTTTATCAATGGGACAGTTTTAAGCGTGAAAAGGGAAGAGAGAGAGGGGACAAGATGCAGCCAAGGGCCAAAGCCAGAATCAAACCTGCAGCCACGGCAGCGAGGACATAGCCTCTGTACATGGGGCGCCGGCTGTATCCACTGAGGCACCAGGCGCCCCACCTGCAGAATTTTCAAACAGATCCATAGCTTGAACTGTATAACCAAGCAACAATTACACAAATGGTTTCTCGAACTTAAGAAACGTTGCACATAGCCAAATTAGTCATATCGTTTTCAAATGAAACCACTAAGACCTCACAAAAAACTTGAGCCTTTGGCAAATTTTGGACACCATCATCAGCTATGCCCATTTGCAGTAAATGTGATTACATTTTTTAAAAAAAAACAAAACACTGGTATGGTCCTTTAACCTTCACCTCTGACTCCAAATAGTTTTGACGAGTTTCAACAGCAACTAACAAAAAACAGATGAATCGATAAGTGATTGACTGAATAAAACATAAATAAATGGTCTATGTGTGTGTGCTACCGATCAGATATACAGAATACGTGACTGAGCAACATGCTCCATGGACGTGTGATTACTGTCAGTTAGTTTCAAAGGAACAGGAGGGGCAGAGTCTCAGAAAGCAGAACACCTTTCACCCTTCTCAATCGGGCTCTTTTTGGTCACAGTGAACTTCGACTTGAGAGAATGATCTGCTATCAGCTGATTGATTTCATTTTGCCTATAAGAGGACAATCTTTGACTTATCCAAGCTACTTTGGACTCATCCTCAGGGCCTCGTAAACACCGCTTGCAAGCCCTGCCGATGAGGTATATCACCTCAGCCAGGTTAAGCAGCACACACACCCCAGACACTGCCAGCATGAACACAGTGAATATGGTCTTTTCTGTCGGTCTGGAGACAAAACAGTCCACTGTGTTGGGGCATGGATACGAGTCACACTTCACCAAACGCACCATCTTAAAGTCAGGATAGATCAAGTAGAAGATATAAAGAAAAGCCACCTCGAAGATGATTCTGAAGATGATACTTATCATGTACGTCCACCACAGAGCTCCGGTGATCTGAAACTTCTGGCTCTTGATGTGTTCTAGCTCCTTGGGGCTGCCGCGGCCCGACCTCTTCAGGATCTTCTTGTCGATGTGGCGTCGGTGGGCCACATGCATGGCCACCAGCAGCGCGGGGGTGGAGACCAGGATGAGCTGGAGCGCCCACAGGCGGATGTGTGAAATGGGGAAGAACTGGTCGTAGCAGACGCTGTTGCAGCCGGGCTGCTGGGTGTTGCAGGTGAAGCCGGACTTCTCATCTCCCCAAACGCTCTCAGCAGCGACCACCAGGACCAGGATGCGGAAGATGAAGATGACGGAGAGCCAAACGCGTCCGATGCCAGTAGAGTGCCTGTTTACGCCGCTGATCACGGCATAAAAGGTCCCCCAGTTCATTTTCGACTCCAGGTCTGCAAATTAACAAAAGGTTACATGAATGTAAGCCAAGACTGTTAGAACCATGTCAATGCTGTATAACAATTTAAAGTTAGGGACTATTGTCAGAATGTCTCTCAGGAAAAATATATTAGACAAATTTCTACATGCACCATTTGTAGTGAACAAAAGTCAAATTTGTAGCAACAAGTTATCAATTCTAATAACTCAGTTATAATTGTCGTCCACAACAACTAATAATAAGTAATTTAATAAAAATCTAACTCTTCTCTATAACTCTGATTGTAACAGTAGTTTTTAGAGGTTTACCAGGCTCAGCCAGCAGTGCAAGCGGCGTAAGCAGCACCGGGTCCAAAGATGACCATCTTGAGGTTTGGCCTGAGCATCAAGCTGGCAGAGTGAGGAACAACAGAAAAGAATTGCCAAGTAGCAAGTTGGCCGTATAAAAGCAGGGGTGATGGCCTACTGCCGTGCGCCGTCATAAGACGCAACGGGACAAAGCCAATTGCGAAACATTCGACGAGCCACGTGATTTACTCACCCTGTATTAATACTGCACTCCCAAACTGACCTACAGCCCAGTTGCAGACAGACTGACAGACTGCCAGCAAATTTCTCCAAGGAACCGGCAAGACATCCATCTCATTATGAGATGACAACTGAGAGACCTCTGTTATTTGTAAGAGAGGCTACAGACTTCACGAGATTTGCCAAAAAAAAAAAAAAAAAACTCATATCACACTTTAAAAGCTGATTCATTCAAATAAACTTACTGTAAAGGGTGATGATAAGTTAAACAACATGGAAAGTGATTGTAAAGTCGAGGAAATGGAGCATGTCAGCTATCCCTCACATAAAATCGGACCTCACTGCACACTTCAGCGTTAGTACAAAACACAATGAAATGATAGAGCATTTTACCTTCAGCTGTGGTGGTACACAAAAATGTGTACAAAGAAGAAATGAATTAAAATATTGTTTGTTTTTTTAGCGAGCCAGAAGGCTGGATTGAGAACACCATGCGTTTGGAAAATGCTAATCATTCCTCCGCCACTAGCCAGTGCCCTGCACCGTAGCAGTCATATGCTCTTATATAAACTATTTACATACAATGGCAGCCTTTATTGGGCTGCAACAAGACTCTTTAGAATTCAGATCAAACGCCTCGATTTCCGCCTACCCCGGGCAAAAGAAGGAATCTGTGTGGACACAAAAGGCCTCAGCCTGCCACATTATTTATTGTGCTTGGCAGGGCAGGGAAGTGAAGGAAGCTTTTGACCTGAGGCACTGTCATCGAGAGCACAGTCACTAACAGGTTTGCAGATTTATCCATAAAATACATGAACTGTTTTACTAATATAAAACATTACAGAGAATAAAAGCCAGTAAAGCCAGTCCTAGCTCATTTATACAAAAAGATTTAAATTTATACAAAAGATTTGATCAAGACCAGTCTTCCCATTTTATCAAGATAATTTTTGCATAACATAACTGTGTTGCAAATGAAAATGCCACAATGCTGCAAATTAAGCAAATATATTGTAACTATGAAGATTAAACTAACTTGTAAATTGTTGTGTTATGTGCCAGGTGCTGTTTTTACAGGGTGACCAATTTTTTTTGGACTAAACTACATATGACCAATAATTACTTTTGTAAAAATCATGGGTCTTCAAAGTAGGGGTGCACGACCACAGGGGCTGCCAAATTATTGTTGTTTTTTATTGAAATGTCTTAAAATACACATGAGCCAACATATTGGCAAAGATAAATTTCAACCCATTTAATTTACAGCATGCAATACTGATAATAGCCTATAATCATGTCAAATGAATACATTATGAAGAAATATACGAATCTGTCAGTTATTATTTTAAGAGTTTAATATTGTATGCAGCATACAAAGGTGTGTTTATACAAGGCACTTTAGACTGCCCAACATGTCAATATAGCACAAGTTTAACATGCAACTCAATTTTATATATTTAGTAGGGCCTGGGTCTTAACAGTTGGTCTGTGACATCTAGGGGGTCCTCAGAGTTACAGCAGGGTGGCCACCAAATTATCGATAATTTCATAAAATCTCTGAAAATACTGGGGAAAAAATCATACTGTATTCATTATGAATGAGTATTAGTACAGTATGTGAATGCTTTTTAAGATTTATAATTCATAATTAAGTGAGAATGCACATTTTGTTCTGGTCAAACTCCTCCCTATAACAGTAGAAACAATCATTTACAGTAGTGAAAACACAATGTGGTCATTTGTCACACACTATCAGATGACCTACAGCAGTTCACTGTGCCATGAGCCTTTCTGCGTCACGTATGACAGATGTAGTGGGAGGGTTTGCATAGCCTGGTTATTCTTTGAATGAACTAAACCTCATTTATACTCCCTCCATAGACGATTAAGTACTTCACAATATACACAGACAGAGAGGACACACTTGCAGATAACTGTTTTATTATTAAAGAAGAGATATAGTGTACATTGTAAACTAATAAATCTGCCTTTGTAAAAGAACTTAAGAATAAAAAGCAAGGTAACAAGGCTCTAAGAATGAATATTATGAAATGAAAGTGATACTTAAAAAATGAAATAACAGAAGACCTACTATGTGGCACACAGACAGATGAAGTATCACTTAATAGAGGGCAGGTGGTTTGACTGAACTGGCACCGTCTAGTGGCTGAAATAACCAGGACCTGAGACACACCTCCTCATTTTAAAGGAAAAGTACAAAGTAAAGGGGGACGTGTACTAAATAAAGCAACATGCACCACAACTGATTATTCATGTCCCCATACCATACCATACCATTACACCATATACACATTAAAAAAAACTTTGTTGCACACTTTTTTGGTCAATAATTTAAACTAAATAGTCACAAATTGTTACTCTAAAAAAAATGGATCTTAAGTTAAAAAAAAAAGAAAAGAAAAAGATCAAAAAATGTAAGTTCCAGTGATGTTGTACAGAACATTATCTTGACACACACTTAGCTTTGACTTTATGAACTGCAATATAGGACATAAAAATACACAAGAAAGATGATACATGCTACTTAATGTTTACTAATACAGTCAATAACTTCAGTTTTATTTTAATTTATATCAAATCTTTCATTTAAATATCCTGTCCTTGTACTGCAAAGTGCCAATCAGAGCAGTTTGTCCATATAAAAAGAAAGTCCACTGTAAGTTCAGATGGTCAATCAAAACTGGATGTTCTATCTCACATTTAAGAATCAGTAAATGTTTCAGTGTTAAGATTTGCGTGCATCTTGTTAGACCAAAAATTTGTATTTTACATTTTACACTGGTCTGTCGAACAAGCCAGACACTTCCAAAACTATGCATATTCCCTGCTCTCTGAATTCTTATTTTGAGTATAGCACGAGATAAGAAATTTCTCCCACTCTGAGTCCTGTTTCCTCATTTTAATTTGCATAGTGCCTAAAAAGCAAAACACAAGACTGTCAGTGAAAGTGAGTGCTGCTTTGGTCACACAGACTATACTGCCACCTACTGTAGCTGCAAAATTTGGGATAAAACTGTAACTGTAACTCTACTTACTGCTTTTCATGAGGCCGACATTCTTCAGTTTGTTGTGTTTTGCATGTCCGTTTTGGGCCAGCCTCAAGGACAGTGATGCTCCCCTCCTGAGATGAAGATAATATCATTGTACAGTTCAGTAATTGTTCAGCTTTTGGTCATTAAACTTTACAGTATATATACTTATTAAGGTCAACATAAAATTCTGTTACTGTACTGGTTAATTCAGCACAAACATAACTTGTGCAATTATAGCTGGTAAAATAAAACTAAAGGGCACACTTGATGGCAAAAACAAACACATCAGTGAAGTGACAGCTTTTTGCCTTTTACAATTCTGTTAATTCTAAATTTACAAATCAGTATTAAATAACTGTTGCATCCTTAAGTACCTCATAGCTCCGAGCTTTCCCTTTTCCAAGAACAGCTCGACAGTAACTTTGGGCCCCTGTGGGTAAAGTCTGGCAAAGAGTGTTCTGTTGTGCACCATTGCTTTGAACCAGTCCACTGCCTCCTTAGACCAATCACTCCCATTCACAGGCGTCACCTAGGGGGGGAGGAAACAAACAAAAAATAACCATGAACTGAGATAAATCATTTCCTTTATCACAGTAATAGATAAGACTGTGACTAATCACGTGGACAAGCGCCAGTTGTCTGAGTCTGCACTCCTGCAGCTGAGCACAGTGTGCTAACCATTTCCATGTATGCAAATCCTGAGAGGGATAATCTGCATTCTAAGAATCAAAATGTGTTCATCAGTGAAAGCGTTATGCAATACTCTAGATACACAAGAGAAACCGCAGTTCATATATATATATATGTAGAAGGTCACTAACATTTGCCAGTGAGACCTGTACAGCCTGAAGTGGTAGAGCAGCCATTTCTGGGGTCAGCTCCTTGATGTTCAACAGCGACAGGCAGGCTGTGTCACCATGGTCCAGCCTCTTCACCTCCACCGTGATGGATGTCTCACTCCCAGCACCATCAGTGACATTATTATCTGACATCCAAGAGATAGAGGGAAAAAAAGATCTAGGAAGAAACTCCCAAGTGGCAAGCAAAGTGACACTGCTACCATCTAGAGGTATGCATATGCACAACCACCCTAACACACAAAACTGGACCTACCTCTGCTCACTCCACATATCTTGGTCACCTGAGCCCTGCACCATTTTTCTTGCTTAGGGAACCAACCCATTACTTTGGTTCCAATGTCTGGAATGCAGTTCTGCTCGGCATATGAACTACTGACTTTCCAGCTGCTGCAAAAAAAATAATGACAACCAGAAACATGTGGATTATTAAAAAAAGAGAAAAAAATCTACAAAGAAAGCCGTAATGAACAAAAAAAAAAAAAGGATAAGTGGCTCTTTAAGTTCTGTAAATGTGATCAGAGAATCAGTGAGAAAAGCTGAGAAAAAGCAGGCAAGCGATTAGAATCCATGCTGAACGACTTACTCTGTGACAAGCGCCTGCAGCTTCGTGGCAGAGCCTGACTGTTGGACGTAGAAGCTGCCCGGGCTGACAATATGAGACACCACAACCTCAGTCTCTTCAAACCTCCGGATCTGGAACTCGGGAATGGTAATACTGTTGATTGCTGAGGTTTTCGCACCAGCAGAATTTCTCTCATGTTCAGTTTCTTTTTGGGTTTCCCACTGGACGTTAAGACAGGAGTTCTCTACTTGAGATGTACCACTTTGGCAGTCTTTACTTTCCAAGGGGCTAGGTTTAGAGTCTCCCTCTCCTACCTCTGTTAAGATGTCTGCAATATCCCACAATTCAGTGTTTGTAGCAATCACACAAGTGTAGGTCAGAGAGCCGCTTGATTCCACTCTTTTTACTCTGAAGATGGGGGCTCGGCTTTCAATGTCTGCACATAACATTTTCGGCGCTAGCGCATTGATCAGATCATCTGTCACTTCATGTCTGAACTGGTAGCTTTGTGTTTTTTGGGTGGGAGACTGTGGCGACATACTTTTACTCCACTCGGTGACAGTGACCTCTAGCGCACCCACGTTTTTAGCTTTTACTCTGAGGAAGTGAAGCAGCTGAGAGGATGTTTGTTTTTGGTGTTGCACCTGGACATCATCCTCACATCCCCATCTAATTAGTGGTGCTATTTTCACTGGTTTAGGATTACTGATCTCTGGGAGTACAGCTTGTATGGGAGGTGGTAGTAGTAGTGGTGGAGGCGGCCTCTCTGGGTTAATCTTGGGTCCCTCAATAATCACAGGTGGAAGAATCACAGCATCTGCTGGGCGTTCCTCCTCAAAAACAACACTGTGTTCTTTTTCTTCAGCCTCTAAGTGAGAAAATGAGCTCGTAGTCACAACAGCACTGTTGTAGCTGGACGTGACGCTGCATATCATGTCATCTTGCTGGACTGCTGCAGGCTGGGAAATGAGGAAATGTTTCAATTGCTGGAGGGACAGTGTGGCTCCAAGCACCTGGGCTGCTTTGGCTATGGAGGTTGACATGAGCGAATTCTGCAACATGGGCCCAAACTTGACAACATCCGTCATTAGGATCCCTCTGTCTCTGAGTGGCTGAAGCAGACTTGTTCGCACTCCATTTCTGACAACAGGCTGAACACAAACTTGGTGCTCTGTAAAGATTTAAAAAAAGAAAGAAAAAAGCAGAACAAGAGAATGTTTGGTTAAATGAATGAGTGCTGCAAATGTGTAATGTGTAATGCTGATGGTGGATAAACAGTGTCGGGATATTACCTTTAAAATGTAATCGGTTACAGATTAGTAGTTGAAAATGTAACATGTAATCAAACTGTACAGTGTAAAGCTTGTTCACCGCTGGTAACAAAAGCCTTACAGTAATGTTAGAAGCCCTTTTCGGATCCCAGAAGGGAATATTGTTAAATTACCAGCACTGAAGCGGGGTCCAAAATTAACTTTGGCCTGTCTGTCAATAGCCGATAAATTGAAAAAGTTCACCGGTCATAAAACTGCATCAAACAAACGCAAAACCAGTGGATCCTGTTTGAAGTGGTGGAATGTAACTAAGTACATTTGCTTAAGTACAAATTTGAGATAAAGAGAGAGATGACTGGCTGCTCTGTATAATCAAATGTAGTTCAAAAATGTGTGTTGGGTGCAGGAAAACAGGAGGGAAATGCAGGCACTCCAAAAATGTGGCGAATAAGGAGGAATTACATTAAAAAGCCTTTACTGCAGAGGCTAAACAATTAAAAAAGCCAACAACAAAAGCTGGTCTTTGTCAGGGCTTTAAAAACACTTTAGTGGTCAAAACATGTTGTGTTGTTGTTATGTTTTTTTTTATTTAGCCACTACAATAAAGACTTTTTAATGTAATTCCTCCTTATTTTCCACATATTTGGAGTGCCTGGATTTCCTCCCTGTTTACAAATTTGAGATACTTGAGAATGTCCATGTTATGCAAACTTTTACTTCTACTCCACTACATCTTAAAGGTAAATATTGTACTTTTTACTCTATTATATTAGTTTGACAGCTTTAGTTACTTTTCAGATTACAGTTTTTCAGCCTGTCCTGTCCACTGAAAACCACAAATCTTCACAGAGTTGGACAAATTCTCAAAGCAACTCAGAGACAGGAAGGGACAGATTTTTACTTTAGTGAGAAGGTGTGGTTGACCCTGTTGCTAGGTATGATGCACGCTTTTAAAAGGTGTGATTAGTCGCCTTTTGTGAGCCTCCAAGGTGTGAACGCCCAGTCGAAACGAAATGAACTGCGTCACAACATGAGACTGAGACAGACCCAAGTCATCAGGGCTGACCTGATGCATTTTTCAAGTTGCCAAATATCTCAGTGATCACTTTAAGATGTTTTGTGAATAACTTCTATCTTTACCATACCCAATTCTTAATTGTAAGGGTGAATTCAAAGAAAACATCATAAATCATAAAGATTTTTAGTAAGTCGTCACAAGGAGCAACTCTTTGTACAAGGAAAATGTGTGAACAGGGCCAAGACGTGTTGATTTTGAATGTTTGTGATGAACTAAGAGATAAAGTGTTTCTTTGTGTTGAAAAAAATTCTCTAACTTCTTTAGCTAAATAAACTCTCTTGATCAGCTCTTGGATCATCAACACATTAATGCAGCAAAAATATTCATCTAAAAATATAATAGTAAAACAATGACAAGGAACATTTTACTGCACTCTGAATACTTAAAGTACATTAACTAGTTTTTATTAATAATACTTACATACTTGTAGAGTATTACTTGTAGAGTATTTTTAGAGTGGTATTAGTACTTTTACTGAAGTAAGGGATCTAAATGGTTCTTTCACCACTGCCTTTTTGTACCAGCGCACATGCTGCAGCTCACTGTGCTGGTGTTGCTGTCATAATCTGTAAACCTGTTATTAACCACTTCCTGGTAAATTTACTTTTGATCTTACTTCCACCACACTTATCTCACTCAGCAATGCACAGCTACATACCTGCAGACTCTGCAGGTAACATTAAATTCTCCACCAGTACCACTGGTAATCGAGCCAAGTGGCGAGTTAGATAAGGCAAGCATGGCTTGGCTGGCTGGTCACAGCCAAGACTCAGGTTGCTTAAAAAAATGAGGATTGATTTGATTGGCAGATAAGAGGCGGTGCAAATTTAAACAAGAGAACGAATAAAAAACAATGGTCAAAATTTGAGCACATACTGCCAAATGAATGAACTGCTTTGCTGAGCTGCGTTGTCCGCAAATATGCCAAAAGAAGGTATTCCTGCATGGTGAAAAGATGCGAAGCAACAGAATTCATGTTATATCCTAAATATAAGCATATCCTACATATCCTACATAAAAACGTACATTCAACTGGTACCCCTTTTAAATCGCCAACATTTTGATTAGTAAATGTAATTTCATTACAAATATTTTCACAGCGACTGTAACAGATTTCAATTATTTATTTTGTAATATAATTATTTAACACTGTAACCTGTAACTTCTTACTCCCCATCATTGCACAAGGCATTCATACTGTATTAAGAAATTTGGTACATTTGTCTCTCCCATGAGTAATTGTAGTGTCACATCAGCAGCTAAAATTGGACGATTACTTCTTGACTTACCAACTGCGATGTCCTTTAATAAAGCTGAGACTTTGTCCATGACTTGACATTTCAAATCCAGAGCCTTTGTGAGATCGCTGAAAACACTATTTGGGCATGCTGAATTCAGGAAACCTTGAACCTCTTCATAGGCCTGAAGGAAAAGGGAGACGAGCTGAAATGATGTTACCAGCAAAAAAAAGAAAAGATTCTTTGTGATTATTCAAAAATATGAATAAAAAACATTTGTACTTCTATATTTATAATGTGTTATAGCCTATACTGCAGCATAATGATCCTCTGTTTTTGGAATACTTCTCATTTCTATAGCTATTTTTTATATAATTCATCTATAGCCACACATGGTATGAGAGTAACTGTAACATGCCCTAGTTTCCCCATGGGATCAATTAAGTATTTCCGATCTAATGTTGATATGTAGTGTTATGCTTCTTAATGCATAACCATTAAATTGATCAACAACTTTTGTTGACCAACTGAAAATTATCAGAAATCTTTGGGGGATAACATGACTGATCACAATTTTATGATATCTTCTAATTAATTAGTTGCAAAAAAACAGTTCTGAAAATTTGCATTGTTTGCAGGTTTGGCAATAATTTCATACATTCTTTATCCGTCTTTCGCTAAAATTAAGAAATCTGTGTCAACTAAGTTTACTTAACTAGCCAAATTGTAATTGTGTCAGGAGAAATGTTACCAGGATCTGCCCACGTGGATTGTTAGCTAGCTTGCTAAATCGCTAAATCGCTTTGCAGATGATGATAAAGTCAAATGTTCGGAAAGTGGCGCTGACATTTACCTTGTTAGTGAGGTTCAGAAGTTCTTGTTCCAGTGTATTTCGGGCATTTTCTAGCAAGAACAGTTTTAAAGTCAGCTGCAGTCTCTGGGTGATCAATGACGGTTGCAGCTGCCGGTGGACAACCTGCTGCTGCTGTGAGGGAGTCATGGTCGTGTGGGTGGGACAGCGGTGGTCCGCGGCCCGGTCTCTGACTGCACGGCTACCGGCTAACCTTAGCTTACTAGCTAGCCGGTTGTCCAACTAGCTAGGTTGAAAATGTCAGTGAAGGTGCTAGCTATTCCCAGCTTCACATTGTTAGGTTTCTCATGCCGGAGCTTCGTTTTCTCCTTGTCCTCGTTGATGAATTCTTCCTCCTGCTTCCAGCTGGTGAAAGCTGTCCTGCTCTTTCTTCCGCTACAGACAGATGTCAAACACGGAGGATGCCGGTGTCCGCCATGTTGAAAACGCTGCGAAGTGATTGTGGTTAAATCACACCGGAAGAGCGGCGGGTGTCCTGGTCTTTCTTCAGCTTATCATTCAGCCGAAATTTTATAACGATTTTAAAGAAGGATTCTTGTTGTTTTCTGACGGTTAGCAAGCAATGTTTCGGTGCATTTTTTCCCACACCACTTGAGTTTAAAGGACAGTGGGAACTTAAAAACTATCCCAAAAGGGCGGTGGTCTCTTCCTGCTGGTCCTGTATATTAAGAATCAGCAAATATGTAATGTGATGCATACTTTCATGTGAATACACAAAGGAAAGCATCTAGTGTCACAAATGACACATAACATGTAGCATTTGAAGTAGATTTAATAAAGCTGATGAACTTGCATCATTTTTGCTATTTTTGGGGTTGTAGCCATATGGTTGATTGCACCTTTAGCAAGTTGCTTTGGATAAAAGCTTCAGTCAGATAAAATGTAATGTTATGACTGCACACTGATGCTAGAGTTTGGGAGCATCTTTATCAGGGACGTGGATGGACACTACCCCTTCTTCACCAACATGGAACTCCAGTTTCCACACATTTTGAACCATCCAGAGCATTTCAACCAAAAATAAATTTGTTAAAAATTCAAAAAGGTGGTTCAAAAACCAAAAAAATAGCAGGTTTTGTTTGACCTAAAGTGTGAACCATGGCAACATTTTTTGCTGTGTCAGCAATCCTCTGGTTGGAAGGCAACAATAAAGAGGAGCATGCAGTGGTCTCATTAATAGTTGCTCCATGCTTGTCCTTTCGATCAAAACAAATAGGTTCAGTGCAATCTGCCATTTCGCCCTTCTGTTTGGCATTATGTAATGCCCTCCGTGGATGACACGTCCTTGATTACAATGGTTCTGATCAAAACTGGTAGACATGCGAGCTGTTTCACTAGATAGTACCAAGATTACAAAAGTCCTGAAAAGAGCTGGTTCAAGAACCAAAGCTAATATGGTGATAAAGGAGTATGGCCTGGGTACTGGGTCCATATGAATGAGGGGGCCCTAATCCCGAAGACTGTGTGTCAACATCTCTTATTTTTGAAATAAAGATGTCCTGAACACATTTTATGCTCTTGGTTTCTTGGCCCTACAATAAGATATTTTTTAATATGAATGTGTTTTTCCTAAACAAAACAGCCACTGCTAAGTCAGACCCTATGTGGAGATAAGGATAAGCACTCACCACCACCAGAGGGACTAAGCTGGAAAGAGTCAGCACCCTCATGTTCCTCGGTGTCCACACCAGTGAGGACCTGACCTGAAATTACCACACAGATACCATGACAAACACAATTCTTTTCCCTGTGCATGCTGCGAAGGTTTAGCATGAACTAAAGGATATGCTGCAACTTCTACAGGTGCACCCTCTAGGGTATCCTGATTGTATGCACCACTGCTTCTAATATGCAAAACAAACAGAGGGGGGTGAAAAATGCTTGACACATCACCAGGAGAAAGCTGTCATCTATGGAGGACCTATTTTTTTGCCTCTGTAATTGTTGTGTATTTGATAATAAGTAACTTGAAACTTGAAGTGTGTACTAAATAATTCAAAGAAGTAAGTTCCAGGTGTGCTGAGTCTCCTATTTCCAGAGAAAGAGGAAAATGAGAAGAAAATATAGAGTATAAAAGTTCTGTAAATAACATTGTTATGAAAATTCATGCATTATGGATCATGCACATATATTGGGTGAGTTGCTAATTATAGCAAAAGTGTGTTTGGAGACAGAGCAAAATGCATTTTTTAGAAAACTATAATTCTGGGTCAGCAGATTTCTAAGTAGAACAACAACAACAAAACAGAAACTGGGAGCAGAACAAATAGCTGTATGCTGAATTCTGTCAATAGGAACTGAAAAAACAGAGCAAAGTTTACTCTCATTTACATGTTTGCAACATTTATGCCAATAAGTGTACTGCATTTGATGTTAGATAGCATTATCCTTATTATAACTTTCATATTTTCAGGTTTAATTGGGCAAGGATGACAATGCTTTTACTTGTAAGGCTTGACGGGAAATACAGTTAGCCCGGAGGCAGAGACTGCCAGTGATACAAGCTTTCAATACTTGCTCTAATGTGCTAACAAACAAGCTGGTGCTAATGTCTAAATGCCAGCTACTATTACCCACCAACTAGAAGAATGAATGCAATTTGCTACTTGCATTCCTATGGTTTTACACCTAATACTATCCACACAGTGTTCTTTTCTTCCAGTGCTCTTTGCTTGAACTTGTCAAGCTGCTACTTGATCTAGAACCTAAATCTTGTGGGTGGGGCAACAGACATTTCCTACAGTGATATTGCTCAAGAGCCAGATTGATAGGCATCCTGGCTCTTTAATGCTGGCACTGCAGGCTTGGCTCTACCCATTGGACAAAGTGGTAATGGGCATTAGAATTGCTAAATGGCACTTTGCACCAGTTTAAAGGAGAAGGATGTTTCAATAAGAAGACAATAAAAGGATTGCTTAACAGGATATCCTCCTGCAACAGCCGCTTCTCCTCAGTGTACCCTTAGCTACTTGCTCAGATTGTAATAAAAAGCTTATTTTTATTCATTTTAAACTGCAACATGTCATGAGGCTTTCGCACGCTTTTCACCAAACAATCAGCTCAGCTCATGGATGGGCCAACAGTGTGGGATGAAATTCAACCTCTCTTTAAAAACTATGTGCTACATAGAGGGGTTTTATTTTCTTAAAAGTAGTGGATCCAAAATCAACGAGACTGCACCTCACACTGAATCATAGCAGCCCTTCTCGTCAATATTTTATGACTTTGTGGAATTCAAGTTGCTCAGCTGAAAACTGAAATTCACAGAAACTGATATTTTTCCCCTACGAACCTCAGTGATTCATGTAACAGGAATAGAAGTAGGGGAATCATATTCTAAAATGAACACTGCCAAACTATTGTGGTTATTCAATACATTATGTTTATTATGTACAGCTTAAATAGTGCTACATTAACCACTGTATTTGATAACCAGTGCCAGAGCCGCATGAATTATACATAACAAAACACAAACACATGTAGAGAATGATATGTATATAACGAATCTTGTAAATTCATAGCGTCGATTATATGTCTTTAGAATATATGTTTACACAGAAACTCGTATAAGGTCTCTTATTGGCATTTAATTTAAGAGGTTAGATTCTGGGAATGTTGTGCAAGGCCTGAAAGGCGTCATACAAATTCAAGCCAAGGTCAAACTTTTAGTTGCAAACAAATATTTCACAATGAAGGATGGGCAAAAATTCTCCGCCTGATTAGCAATTTGGCATGCACCATAACCAAACGGCTTGGGAGTTGATAAAGCCAATTTCAGTCATAACATTTTGGCTGCACAGGTCAAACAGCGTGATGCATGTTCTACTGGACTAATAGTTTGCAGGGGGAGTCATACAACAATGGCTTGAATCAAGATGAGGATTGAAACATGTCAGACAGCAAAGATTTACTGCATTTTATTAACTAAAAGTCTGCTAGTTTTTACAGTCTAAGTAGCCGTTAAGCCCCACTTCTGTTTTTAGTAGAATGGATCATGAAAAATGAAACTCACAGGAATTATGTTATTGTACTTTGCCATCCAGTTTCTGAGTTGTATCCCTTTATGTAACTTATGTACATATATAGATCAATATCCAAAATAAAAATATCACACTATTAATGATGTCTGTGTGCAACACACCTTCCTGATGAATATGATGGACACTGTGCATATTACAAATACAAATAAAACAATTATGATCATTGTTCCAGCGTGAATTTTCTGCGCTTTTGAATGAAACAGACAATTCTCTGAAGGGTTTTTCAGATACTCTGTCATCACAATGTTTTCATCGCTTGTAAAGCATACCGTGTTGCTGACATCAGGCACTTTTATTTTCAGCTCATGTAGTTTTGTCAGCCATTTACTGTCACAGCAGTTAAAATAATTCCCACCAATATACATAACATTGAGGCTTACAGATAAAGCAAGAATCAAAGAATGGTTTAAAGATACAAAATGATTATTTCTTATGTCAATTTCTCTCAAAGGAGAGCAGCTCAGACTGCTGGGTATCATGTCTAGGTGGTTGTTGGACATGTTCAGCTCCGTTAACGCTGGCATACAGGGTAAAGACAGATCAGAGCTGCTCATGTTTATTTCACTCATGATCAAGGACTGAAGAGTTTTCTGCACACCTTCTAATGAGCCCTCTTGCATTCCCATATGTGAATTCCTTGCAAGGTTCAGAGAAACCAAAGAGGTTTTTTGAAATGTGTTTGGGTGAAGCATCTTGATGTTGTTTTCTTTAAGGTTGAGGTGTTTAAGTGTCTTTAACTGCCCAAAAACAGTACAGGATGTTTTGATTTGGTCCGTGGAGGCACATGGTTGCACAGAATTGTCTTGTAAATTTAATGTCTCTATTTGCGTGAGCGCATTGACAAATAATGGTGAAATGTATGCAAGTCCATTACTCTGCAGGTCGAGGTACTTTAAGGAGGGGAAGAAAAGCTGCCGATGGGATCCAGATTCATTTTTTCTTACATTCCAAGTGATGTTTTGCAAACAGTTGTAACTGAAATTCAGAGTTTCTAAAGATAAGAGATGACTTAGAGTCTCCAGTGGGAAAGACCTAAAGTGGTTATAGCTCAAGTCAATATAAATCAGTGGCATCAGCCTCCAGTTTGCATGTAGGTTATTTTTTCGAGCTGTTCTCTCACGCATCATCTCCCTATAAAGAGCATTGGCCTGTGATACCATAGTGGCCTCTGAATTTAAGGCACCGACCATATTATTCTGTAAATGAAGATACCTCAGACGGTTCATCTTTGGAACAATTGGAAAATAAATAAGTTTGTTGTGACTTAGATCAAGAATTTCAAGTCTGTACAAGTGGTCATCTTCACGTGTGACAAAGAACTCAACTGAATTTTGACTGAGATTCAGATATTTAACTTGATGTAATTTAAAATCGCAGATATGTGCGAGGTTGTTTTGGGCCAAGCTGAGCATCTCTAATTGGTCCAGTGGTTCAAATGTCCCCTTTTCTATCACTGATATCTGATTGTTATCGATAGTAATGGCCCTCAGACTTTTACTCTCTTTGAACAAGTTGGGTGAAAGTCTTGTCATTGCATTACCAGTCAACTTAAGTTGATCAAGAGAAGATTTTTTTCGAAGGTACACTTCCACTGCATCATCACTCAAGCCGTTCATTGATATGTCCAAACTCTTCAGCCCACTGATGGATTGGAGGGCTTTGCTGTTTCTGCCAAGGTTGTTGTTCAGTGCATTTCTGGACAAATTCAACTCCTCAAGTCGAGCCAGGTTTTCAAAAGCCCCTTCGGAGATGAGATCCAGCTGGTTGGAGCTCAGGTCCAGCTGTTCCAAGTATGGCAAAGCAAGTGTGTGCAACTGTCTGATGAAGTTATTGGACAGGTCTAGTCTTCGAAGCCTTACATCCAAATCCAGAGGGACAGAGTGGAGATTCTGGTTGTTCCAGGACTGCTCCTTGAAATGAAAGGAACATTAATCATAATAAAAGAGTAAAACATGGAAACCAAGGATAAAAACAAATCTTAAAAAAACCCAATATTACACATATCTTGGGCCTACCTTTGGCTCATCATATTTCAGTCCAGTCATGTAAAGGTCATGGCTGAGTGACCAGAGTAGTAGGAGATTAGAGAACATGTGTCTGACCATCCTCCCTCTGCGACTGCTTCTGCTGCCGATAAACTGTAACACTACTGCTGTCAGAGCTCATATACACACACACCCTCTTATAGCCATGCTTCATAAAAAAGGCAGAGAGAAAACAGCTGTGGACACCAGATAGGCACTGTGGATACTATATTTAGACTATAAAGGCTTGACCACTGATCTACCATTTTCTATTAAGAAAACATCCAAGGACTTTTTAGTTCAAATAAAAACAAGCTTTTAGACAAAGATGGACACATTTTTTTGTTTAATGTAACCAATTATGCAGATACATACACTAAAGAGTAGGTATGAAAAATACCAATAATATACCAATTGCTAAGTTATTTTACTAAGACTTGTTATCCCATTTACAACTTTAATTTTTAATCATGATATATAAAAGTATAAAAGTATTTACAGTGGTGGGGAGTTCATGTCAGCCAGGAAAACACCTCCTGAGCGATATAAAATTATACCTTTGTTTGTTCCTGACATAGTCTGAGGAAAACGGAAACCATTCTAAAATAGACGAGAGGAACAAATAAACAGACGGCATGGAGGTGGAGCTGGAGGGAAGCCCCCAGTGAGGTATAAAGAGACATGCTAAAATAGGCTGATGAAAGGCAGTGGTAGCACACATAAACACTGCTAGGGGACAGGGCCAGGTGGACTACCTGAAAGATACTGGTTTAAAGCTAGAGGATTTTTCAGTCCTCAGATAAACCTGACACATAAGATGGGCAGTTCATTTAAAAGGTTCATTATGTATTTTCTAGAGATTAATGACAGGTCCCCGAGAGTTTTTCTGCTGCTGTCACTCGGACCTTTATCAGCATCCCCTCACACGGCTCAGTGTCAGTTTCCAACATCCTGCAGCAACGAGCTGCATAGTTATCATTGTTGTGCTGTCTTGTTTCAGTTTAGCTGTATGACACCAAAAAAGGTCCACTCTGCGTCCATAGAGATGAGGGCTTGTGGCCTGTATGGTATCACCAATTCTAGCTCATCGTCCTGATGCAGCTGCACTACGCCTGTAACAGAGGATACATATTATACATAAAAGACGGCATCAGAGAAAATACATGATGGGCGAGAAAATAAAGGAAAAACTGACATAATGTCTCTTAGCGAGGCCAACTTCAATGCTCCTTGGCATAGACTCTGCGAGTCTCTAGAGCTCAACTGGAGGGATGAACGCCAGTCTTACAAAAGATTCAGTTTGTGTTCACAGAGAATGGTGAGAGAGACTACTTGGGATAAAGGCATAATGCAGCATTATGGGAAATGCGCAAAAATATAATTACTTGCCCAAAATTCGATTAGAAAATCAACAACCTACCATTCTCATGTATGCATGGTAAATAATAGGCTACCACCAGTAGCACCAGTTAGCTTAGCACAAAGAGTGGAAAATAAATATAAAATCCTTGTGTCAACACCACTAAAGCTCACAAAATTAACACATAATATCTCACTTATTATTGTGTGCAAAAACTGAAGTGTGAAATGCCAGAAGCAGTTCGGAAACCTCAGGATGGTGTTGAGATAAGAGATGGGCAAAATGAGTGAACAAATCTTTTTGAACAGCTCTTTTTATATTGTCTGGTATGTGCAAACAACATGAACACTAAAAGAAACAGTTCAGGTTAACCATGAAATTTGACCAGGAACTAATTTTTCCAACACCGCATGAATGCAGCACAAGTCTGTTGCAGTTGGTTTGAATTAGTTCATTTAGTAGAAGTTTACAGGGGCAAGCAGCAGTAGCTGTCCAGTTTGCATGCACTATTACAAATTGTTGTGAAGAAACTGACACTACATACTGCAAAAAGTATCAAATCTTGAAAGGGTCAATGGATTTTCAACTCAAATGAACCGATACTGTGAAACTTATTGGTCAGCTTATCACTCAATGAGACTCCAGGAAGTTCAAGTCACTACCTCAGGCCAAGAAATAGTCCTTACATAATACATAATTACCTGTACACAATGTGTCACTTTTACACTTGTGCGAAAAATAAAAAAAACAGGTATATTGGTGCTGGTAGCCAAATTATGTATATGCTTTGGAAAGAGCTGGACTTGCTAATCTGTGTGTTAATCTAATGGCCTGCTTTATATTTATTATGGACGCATGAGAGTGATCACCATTCTCATCTAACTCTTGGCAAGAAAGTGAACAAATGTATTTTCCAGAATGTTGAACTATTTCGTTAAGCAACCGTATCGGCCATCAGTATTGCTCACTGACCTGCAGTGTAACATGTATTGGCAGGATTTTCATCGGGCATCTCTTGTAGGCAACGCAAGAGCTCTGTTGACGTCGTCCCTGTTCTGGTGGAACACCAACTTCGAATGATATGACCCATAACCGTACTCGGGCTATTGAATAAAACCTGTGAACACAGCAGAACATTAGCGGAACAGTTGGAACAAATCAGATGTAATATCAATTTAGTTATGCTTGAATTACAGTGACACAATACTTGTCCAAACACCAAGTAATATCCATCCTCTTGGACAACAATTCTGTTTTCCCTTTGTGAAATTGTATTTCCTTGCTGCGCAGAAACAGTCCAAGGGATCACTGTTATATTTCCTACGGGAGACGGCAAGATACACTTACTCAAAATAATGGCATATGGCGCGCTGCTAAAGCCAAAGACTTGAATTTAGTTTTACCTCTTATGTCTGGCTGTTTGTTGGTGTTAGCGGTTAACTGCAGGAATGATGTTGGAGCTGGCAAGAGGAGAAAATAAACATAATACTTTAATTTCATTAAGTTAGCATACAGTGTTTATGGTCTCACTACCAGATTAAAGTGTGACTAATGGACACATTTTCAATTCTCAGCTGCGACGCACCTCTGTAGCTGCCCTGTTCCCGTTTTACTCTTCTAGAAGATATCTTCAGAGAACTCAGAGCTTTATGCAAAGTACTTAGCTTTATGTCCTATGAGAAAACAATGCATTAGGAGAAAATTTATTATTGAAGCGTTATCTGAATACTCACTAATGGCATAAATCTCAGTAGTACAATGTCCAAGATGACTCCATTCTTTATAATCAGTGACATACCTCTCTTGTTTTAGACATCTTGGCCGTTTTCCCATTGACTCCCTCAGAACATGGCTGATTTAATTGTAGAATTATGTCCCCTTGGAGTTTGCGAAAATCGCTTTCTAAAACACTGGCTCTGTGCACCAGGAACAGACTAAGACAAAACATAAATGCTGTGAGAGATAATAAAGCATTGTACAGCATTGTGAGACAAGCAAGTCAGACTCAATGTCCTCAAGTTACTCAAACGTTTGAGGTCACACATCAGTTAACCCCGGAAACCTAAAATGTTCAGTTTCAAAATTAGTTTCTAAATGAGGAACTATCTCCTCTCTGCCTCTCAACATGGAACTCATTTGTATTGTATGAAGATTAAAGCCAAATTTGCAGCGTTGTGAAACTTGCAGTCAAAGTAAAAAGCCACATTTTAATAAAGCCAAAGGCCTCACTCAGAGGAACATCATTTGTTCTTGTCAATACCCGTGCCAGTGGAGTCCGATATGAAAGCGAAGTTTTGACCTTTTAAATCAATACCATCCGCCGCACAAACACAAAAGACAGACAAATGCATTTAGACAGAAAATGAAACATTTTAATCCATCAATCAACTCCATTTACAAAAGTATATCCCTTTTTATATACAATATGTACAAAGACGTATAAACAACTATCATTTTTCCACATGGATTCATTCATACCGTAACTAAAACAATAGCACTGTAACAAAACATATCACTGATATTCTGCAGGGATGTTGTAGTGCAAATGTGTGCAAAATATATAGTGCTGTTGCTCTGTGACTACCTTATAACTCCAGTTTTAATGGATTTTTTTTTCTAGCTCCGCATAGATACCATTATACTTGCTTTGAACATGTATATTATCTTTTAATAATTTTTATAACCCAGGGGCATATGGACCTTTAAACCACTTACTATATAACAGCTAATATAATTAAATTAATTAAAATGGCCAAGTATACAATCTGCGAATAAAACATTTTTGATTAGCTAGTGTTTTTGGAGATACAAGATTATCATTCAACAGCACTTAAAATATGTAAATATTAAGTATATGTCAGCGCAGTGTCCTTCCTTGTTATAAAGAGAAATGCCGTCTGTGTTGACACAAAAATGGGGACTATAAATAGAAACTTTTGTTTGATGAGGCTCATTGAGGCTCATCCCTTTGCACAGAATCGTGTGTGGGAAGCGTAACAGTCAATATTGTCCTTTTTAATGCAGAGCTGTGAGAGTGATCAAAAGTCACCTGGGGCTTCCTCGACTTTAATAACCCGGAGGATTTAAATTTCCTCGGAACGGGGGCAAGACGGGGCATTTCACGTAGAGGGGCTGGTTGGTTGTGTAGTTATCAGTTCTGTCCAGCAGATGGAGCCTCTCCAAGTCTGACACTTCCCAGGAAGGTGGTGTGATTGGTCATGCTGATGAGTGTGTCCTCATACACTATGCGTATGGAGATCCTCTGGCCGGCACGGAGCAGGCTCACCCCAGCCGTGTAGCAGGTGTTGAACTTGCGCTGGCCCGTCTCGATGCTGCAGGTGCAGCGCAGGAATGGGTTGGAGTCCACCATCACCTCATAGCTGGCAATGTCGGTGAAGTTGAGGTAGTACACCTGGTGGAGACATAAAATTCACACAAGACTGAGAGGGGTAGTCAAAACAAATCCACATGATATTTAAGAGCTTATTTCAAGCTGGAGCAGCTGGAATATCAGAGTAGCAAACAAGGGTTTGAGTTATAGACATTTAGCCACGGGGAGAGGGGGAAAAAAATATGTCTCATAATAATATAACTCAAACATTTACAGATGAGCAAAGCGAGCAGGTTTTTAAGCTTAGCTACAGAGGAACTGCCAGTTCTTTTGACTCTGAACTGTGAATTTTAAGAGTTACGTCAAGGACCGTACTCACTTCTACCTGACTATATATGAAGTAGACACCATCCAGCAGCACCTCTAGCTCTCCAGAGCGAGAGTGCATTTTAAACACGCGGTGATGGATGGACACCATCTTCCAGTTCCTAAGGATGCCTTCAGACAGATCTAAACATGTCACAACAAACAAACAGAGAAGCAAACAGTCAACATAAACAGCTTTCAGCAGTGTTTAACCACAACCAGAGTTCTGCGCTGGCAGAAAATATAAACCTGCTAATGATGCTTACACACTCCTTTCAGACTGACAAAGTGAAGCAGGAAAACCTAAATCTACTAGTATGCGAGGCCTCTGCTCTGGAGTTAACACGGGTCTGACTTGTAACATAAGCCTTTAACTGTATACTAATCCTGTAATAGCTATAGGATTACTTCAGGGTTACTATAATCTTACATAATTGTATGGTAAATATTGGTGGCAACATTTAGCCATTTAAAGCATAAAATCTAACATTTATTCTATTGTAAGTCTGTAGAACAGTTGCAGACCCAGGTCTCTGGCATGTTTATTGTTTTGTGTCAAAGACTGTCGTGCAACTGCAGCTGAGAAAAGACAGACGACTCACCTTCTCTCACTTGGATGGTTGTCTCTTGCCCTTGCAAATGAACCACTGCAGGCTGCAAAACAAAAAAAGATCTCTGGTGACTAATGTGAATACACAGTAAAACAAGAGAACAGCTGTTTCATCTGGGATTTTGTGTGTGTGTGTGTGTGTGTGTGTGTGTGTGTGTGTGTGTGTGTGTGTGGGGTGAAATTTAATTTTCAATAGCTGACATACTCTACCTGGAATTCTTTTGTTTTCGTCTTGTCAGGAACCCCTGAAACAATAAGAGCGAGAGAGACATGATAAATTTCTGGCCTTCAACACTGCTGGGGGAACAAAGAGATGATGATTAAAAGAAAACAAACACTGAAATAGTTTAAAGAACGATCACCGCTCTCCCACACTATGTTTGACATCCTGCATCAAAAAACTCTCACTGTGAAGGCAATGAGTTCATCGATTTTGACAACTTGAGCCCCCTTCTAGTGTGGGAACGGGTCCGCATGCAGGAAAATACTGTAATCTAAGAAGAAATCTTTCAACTCTTGGGTGTTTTCAGCTCTTCTGGCTCGTGTCCTTGGCTATCTCAGCGCGTTATCGCGTCATTTCTATTTTAAGTTGTAATACCTGCTGGACCTTGCGTGCCCGGAGGTCCCTGCGGCCCAGGGGGTCCAGGCGGTCCTGCGGGCCCTACAGCGTTGCTTCCTGGAATACCGGGGATTCCAGGGATGCCCGGTGGCCCCTGTGGGCCCGGGGGACCGGGGGGACCAGGGGGGCCCGGCACAGACCTCTTTTTCCCTGTGAAACGAGACAGCAAAATGGTTGGAAAACTAAAAAATCTGAGTTAATAATTTTATTTATATAGCCTGAAATCACAAATATGCCTCCCAGGGTGTTACAGTCTGTACATCTTACTGTAAATTCTGATATAAAGGAAGAGGACCGGCAAGAATAATGCGCCTGACGGATAGAATCAAACACTTAACGACCATAAGCCAACACAGTTATTGGATTTTGGATGACTTCTCACAGATACTTTCGGAAAGTAGGCAGCAGGTAGCAGTCTAATCAATGACTAAGATCACTGAAATTTAGGTTAAATTATGTATTACCTTTTTTCTTCTCTTTCCTTCTTTCCCTTCCAGTCGATTCTGTAAGAAACAAAAACAGCGTGATTAAGCTTGAAATGGTCTCCCGAACAATTATCATCTCGGATAACATCTCGAGTATCCCTCTCATTCCGTGTAGGTATCCCAAATGGGCTAAAATAACAGATTCAGATGTTTCGGCACTGAACACTGGAGTGGAGGTATGTCAGTCTGTGGTATCTTCTAGTGTAGTAATTTGTAAGTGTGGTTTCACCTCCTCTGTATGAACAAGTGCCTTAAGCATTCACAGGCAGTGGAACTGGAGAAGATCATTAGAGAGATACTTTATCCTGCCAAAATCCTTTTCTTTGAATTAAGCCCAGATGGAGAATGCAGATGAAAGTGTGTGTACATGTGTGTGTCTCCCCTTTACAACCGTGTGTGTGTGTGTGTGTGTGTGTGTGTGCATGGATGTTGGTGAGGCATCTATGTCAGTGCTTGAAAGACAAAATGCACTAAGTGTATATGCGTGCATGTATGTGTGTGTGTGTGTGTGTGTGTGTGTGTGTGTGTGTGTGTGTGTGTGTGTGTGTGAGAGAGAGTGCAGCTGAAGAATCCTTTTCAAAAAGCCGTCTCGCTGCTCTTGTGTTTACCATGTCATTACAACTACAAAGGCCATTTAACCTTAAAACCTCACAGTTTGAGTCCCCCTCAAACATATGGCCAGTGTTTCTCCTCTGGCTAAATGACTGGATGCATCCGCATAGATTTCTCTTAACGAGCAGCCCTATCTGGAATCTGGTGCCCGTTAGGAGTGCCCAGAACGCACACATACGCACACATGTGCAAACACAGGACACACACACACACACACACACACACACACACAAAAACACACATCTAAGGCTGAGATTACAAAAGCCTTTGTCTGTGCGCTGAGAGCAGAGGAGAGACCTGGGAATGATTAGTGTTTAGAGGCTCGGGACTTAACTGATTTATGTAGAAAGTCTCAAAGGTGAGTTTTTTCTTCTAATTTAAACACAATCACTAAACTTCCCCCCAAGTATTCAGTGTCACGCCACAGACATTGGAATGCCTTGTGATCATGCTGCACTTGTTGCACTCAGACATGAAACTTCAAAGGCTTGGCGTTTTTTATTTGCATAGCTAGCATTCTAAACAAAAACTACAAAAGCTAATTCAGACATATTGGCCATATGGTTCTCTGTGGAGCTATTGATTACGATAAATCAATTTGGTGGAATTAATGAAAGCCATCAAAGTCTCAAATGATAACCTCTCGTGGAAAAGGCCACCTGGTTCTTTAAAACGTGTACTACAGAGTGATTTTGGTCTTTATTTTATGATGGCTCTGACCTGACCGATTGCACCGTTGGATTCCAAAAAGCTCCTTATTTGACAGATAGAAAAGATATTTTCGGGGACTTGATATTATTCTGAGACAGGGGAAATCAACGCGGGCTTTGCTTGCCTGTTTCAAATTGGTGAAACCCTCCCAAACTCCTTGTTGTCCTTGTTTGCTATCCAAGTAATAATCAGTCCCATTCCGTTTAATCTCTTGCTCTATAAACTCTGCAACATTATGCGGTGGAGCTGCTTTGTTAAGTAAGCACAAAGCAGTAAAAAATCAATTCCGCAAAAAGTGAGAACCCATTAACAAACGATTTTGAAAATTTAAGAGCTTTAAAATCCACCGAAAGCCTGTTATTTACACTGTACTGAATCCCCTCAAACAAGAGTTACAGAAACCATTGCTCAACAGATGACAGGGCCTTTGCCAACGCAACGTCCAGAAAATAGACTGATGCAGGTGCACCAGAGAGCAAGAGTACGTGCTCTTTTTTTGTCATGAGGGGCACTGAATTGGGAGCTTGAGCCTGACAGATATAGGAGGGTGAAGTAGAAGACGATAAAGCTAAAAGTCTAACTCAGATCACAGTACAAGTAAGACACAGCATTGGTAAATGATAATAAATTTACACGTACCTGTTTCTGGCTGCTTGCCGGGACTTCTTTTCGCTCGCTGAGTTATGCCCCTGTTATCCTCTGTGGCATGGAATTCGCTTTTTCTGTGCAGTAATTTCTCCTGGTGAAAAACAAACAGAAAGCATTAATTAGTGAGGAATAATTCATATAGCTGAACATTTCAAGAGGGCCACTTGCTTTAAACACAGAGACGCTCTTCAGAATATGAAAACCAGCCAAGACCACCTCGTATTAATTCCGTAAAGCGAACAAAAGGCAGGAGCGATACAACTTTTTTGAGAACGAAACCCACGTTACAAGTGGCCTTTTCTATTCTTGGGGTATAATGTTTGCACAGAGACAACTCGGGGCATTTGAAAAGATGTGAGACACTGTCAGCCAGCACATTCATTTACGGCCAAGTTATTGTCTGTCCCATTGGGGCTGTAAACCATACTGTAACCCAAGTCACTTTTGTCTGTGTTTCTGCCGTTTGAGACAGTCACCTGGACACGGCTGCTCCAAAATTCACCTTTTTATACAAAAGGAGGACATGAATTGCGGTTAATCTGAGAGCAATACCCATTCATATGGCACCTGGTCTCAGCCCTATTCAGAGGTAGCATGAATAAGCGAAAACGGAGTCAAAGAAAAGGATCTGATGTAGCTGGTCTGAGCTCATCCCCCCAAAACAGGAAAAGCTATGGTGGGGTGTTCCCATGGGCGAGTGAGTGGCGGGGCAAACCGCATGCCTGTGTTCTTATGTGACTGGTTCTGGTCGACCTACATTCACATGAACTCTGTAGGACGTGCTGACCTGGCTGTGGCACGCTCGAGACATGACCGGCTCCGACAACAAAAAAATGTTCCGTGCTAAGGATTCAAGACTTTCAAAAAACGGGGATCGTTTCAAAGTCACTTTCTGTTAGAACAGCCAGTTTGTGATCACATCTTTGGAGGGTTCCCAGAACCCGATAGACAAAGAAACTCGGCACTGGGAGCACAACAAGACCACCCAAAGCCTTCTTTTCATCGAGCCTTGCAATATATATCGCTTTCGGTCACACTTTGGAGTGTCAGCATAAATAACTGTAAGAGTGCGAGGCATGAAGGCGTTCGATGGCCAAGGACAGACGACCTGACAATGTATATTTGTGCCGGACATCTGCTTGGAGTTTGGATAACTGACATCTCCGTAGCAGTGACATGTGCAGCCCGATAGCATGGATCAAAAGATAATAAATAATGATGTATCATTTATTCTCACTGCTGGGAATGAATCATACAAGCTTACTGACAGGCACTTTGACCCCTCTTTTTCCGTGGGGGCCGATCCCAGTTGGGTACAAGATGACATACTCCATGTTTCCAGCTGTGACGCTCAAGTAAACATAGTTGTTAAACCCCAACGGCGAGAAATCTCCTTCTCTGGAAAGCAGCGTGAACTCCCAGTGCCTCTTTGTGTGGTTTTTCAAGCAGAGCCACTGAAAGACCGTAAGAAGACAGACAAGAAAAGTTATGTTTCGAGTTTCTTCTATACCTCGTCTCAGATGTGGGAACCCCCCCTCCTGTGGTGAGAGATGAGCTGTATCATGTCAAACACCACCCACTGGCTGTGTTGGGCAAACTCAGAGCAGTTAAAGTCTACATCCCTGACCAGCTGCCAGCCATGTCTGACCTTATAAGCACGGGAATTCCAGCCTGATGGAGGAGTATGTGTTGGACTGGTTCGTCGACACACAGACCTCCAGATGTTCCCGCGAGCAGCGACGTTTGCTGTTCATTTGGCGTGCAGGTGTCTCCACATCTCCTCTCCAGCTGTTGGCATATAGGGGGCTTTTACCTCTCAAAGGATTCTGGGTGTATGTTCAGGCATATGGCGTTACACTTTCGTCTGTTCTGACAGCCAAACATGATTCAACAGCCAATTCCTGGCCCGAGATTAAGCTCCAGCACAAAAAACAAACAAGCAATCTGCTAGGCTACTACCAAAAACTGGTGCGTCTGGTGCTGCAGATGAAGGCAACAAAGTGATTGAAAAAAGCTGATCTGCTATACGATGATGAGAAATGGTTTTGCGCCGTTGTTTGCTTCATTTCACTTCATTACAACATTTACAGCCTTCATACCCTTCAAAGGCACGCAGAGTTACAGTAAATCAGGATGACAACGTGTTGGTATGTATGCCAAGTGCCAACTATTGAGTAAACCATTCCTTTTCAGCGCGAGGGAAAAAATGCTATTAATTAGAGGGCTTTCAAATCTTCAAAGCGTGGGGGGTGCTGTTGCGCGCAGAAGACGCGATTCCCCGTTGCTCCGTGAGGATATGACTAAAATTCAGTCACCCCAGGGATGTGTAATTTAGTGATCACAAGACTTCTTTTGGCCCTATTAACACTTACTATTACAACAGCTTGAATCACTACTCGTTTCTGCACTGAGACCACAGAAATTGTCCGACATTTGTAACTTTTAAAGCGATTTGTGAAAATAAAAGGCTACAGCTCGAGTGTTCTTTGGCCCAATACTGATTTCCTGACATTGTGGTTGCAGTAACACCTTTCAATCTCAGACCAGCAGTGAAAATTAGTCACTAAATTGTGGTTGAGAAAGTAAAGTTACAAAGTTGAGGAGGCTGGTGGCTGTGGGTGCCACATGGGTGCTCATGTTTGTTGCATTACGGCCCTGGATGCACTGTATTTTGTTCTTATCTTTATATGCATGTAATGAGAGGTATGACAATAAAAGCCTTTTATTACCATTTATTATAATCACTGTGGTACAGGCATTACTAACTTTAATAGCATGCTGATAACTGGGACTATGACAGCATGTTTTCTTTTTTAATATCCCACAAAAGGAGCGACCTGACCTCCGCCAATATCAGACACTGCTCTTTGGAAGGCCATGTGTTTTAAACCATAACTCTGGTAATTTAATAACAGCATCCATAGATTGTCATCTAAAAAAGCTGTGGAGCTTAACCTAGGGGAAATGTTGCCTGTCAACAGCCAATCACATTTTAGATCGTTGCAACACTGCTGGCAAAGCGACTTCTTGCTGAAATGCTGTGAATGCTTGGAGAATTTATTATTTTGGTAGATGTTTGTGACTCTGGACTTAATCTTTACTGGGCGTCTACGCCATGTGTCTGTCAAGGCAATTCAGTCTTCTATGGAAAAGTCTGCAGCCTCATATCTCTGATGTTTCCACCTCCTCTGCCTCATGCTTTCATGACACTTGTGTCCATACTGATTGATTCCTGATATGGAGGCAAGCTCCATGTGTACATCTGATACCGCTGTTTTAACTAATCACGCACTGGTCACAATTAAAGGAGATGTGGGTGACAGCCCACCCCGGCGCCCCAGAGCTTGTATGCTGCTGAGGACTTTGTGTCCCATCAAACTGACTTTTTTAATAGCCGTTAACTAGACTCCAGATGTTTCAGCATCTGTTCTCTGGGAGACTTTGAAGGCATACATCAGAGGAGAAAATTATTTCATATAATGGTTATAAGAAAAATGTTACACTGAAGAATAAAACGCTATCTGAGCGATCACATTAAATATCCTGCAGGTTGCCTTTTATGATGTGTCACTCACTGAGGGCAGGTGAACGAGGGTCAGGCTCACTGTGGGTGACACTTGCTCTTATTGAGTAAAGCCCTGCATCACACTCCTAAGAGCTGCGCACACCTGGGAGGGGCTTTTTACTGTTGGGAACTGCGCAGATCTGCTGGACAGCTGGGGTTTACTGCCTTGCTCAAGGGCATACCAACTGTGACTATTGGGAGGAAGGCTGTTTGTTCACTCCCCAGGCCTGGATCATAAATGACCAGATCATCTGCTCTCATTAAGAAGCAACAAGTTGTGTCTAAAAAAAAAGTGTGAGATGTTAAGTAGTATGTTATCGTTACATGCAAAATTGTTTCTATTGTTTACTTTTTTCTGCTTTTATTGTATATTTTACAGTTTGTATTAATACAAAAAAATGTTCTGTAGAAGTTCTGTAACTCTTCAGGGAATCTGTATCTCTCCGCACATACATCTAAAGAAACAAATAATAATATTATTATTTTATAGACATCCTAGCAGACAGAAATGGGCTGAAATTGTGTTATATTTGATTTGACAGCATTTGCTGTTCTGCTTTCTTTGCCTCGCATCACCCTGCAACATGAGTAACACGCAGTCCCTCCTCTCCTCACAGACAGATTCTGATCGGACTCATGTAGTATTACAGCTCATATAGCCTAGATCCTTATCTGGGGGTTATAACATTAACACTTTCTTCATATCAGTTATAACATTTTCAGCACAAAATTCCTTCAGAGGTCCACTTGACCTTTTTATGGTGAAAGACTAACACATTTGACAAGTGGTGGCTGTTAAGAAGATGACACACAGGATAAAAATGCATTCATGTGTCCAAACTTAAAACCGGATAAAAAACAAAATTCAATATCACTAGATTCAAAATAAATCTGCTGCCAGAGTAAACACAGGATGTGGTTTTCTTTTCATAATCAAACTGAAGTATTAAAGCACCCAATACATAAAAAAACACCTACACTTCTTTCCACAAGCACTTAGAAAAAATATTTACATCTTATAACTTATGTCAATATCAATTTCCAATTTTTCTAGTTAAAAAAATGTTTATCCTGCTGAGAGCCATGATAGCAACTGAGAAAAATGTTCTCTTTCTACTCTGTTTGACCTAAAAGAATTTTGCCAAATGATTAATGTTCAAAGCTGACCAGCTCAGTTAAAAAATATCTGACACACACTAAATTTGGTGTGCAAAGCTGTCATTACACGAAGCCGCTTGCCTTTTTCAAACCCGACCACAACGCAGACTGAGTCCATCCGAACTGAGGTTGCACACTGATACTATGTGATGACAAAGCCTCGCACTTCATCTCTTCAGTATCAGATGTGTGGTGCGTTTGTTTGTTCCCCTAACTGGTTGTTTTCGCTTTTGTTTTCCATGAAGACTTTCCACGTTCGGGTACACTTATCTGTATACCTGCACATCACATCAAATCGCACTGATGCTGCTGAAGTGCCCTTTGATGAAGACTTGTGTGAAAAATCCAATAAACAATTTTTAGCTCTTCAGAGGAAATTCTTCAAAGGGGAAATGCCTGGAAAGCTAACAAGTGCGGCCGCCGCGTCCAAATGCCACATGCTCCTGTTTCTCCAACTATGTAAACTGTGGGATGTGTAATCAGAGTTGTTTAATGCAGACATCTGGCAAGGACAGCATCACAGCGCTGTTAAATATTTACAGCTGGGCCACAGTCTTTCACCTCATGAAGCGTCACCATCTGGGTTGAATACCAGGCCCATCTCACTGAGCTTTAACCGGGAAAACCAAACTAAAATAAGCTTAGCAGAGGACACACTGACGACTAAATGAATAGGCTGGGCTTCCCACTTGTGAGAGTAAAATGTTTCAGGGCAAACACCAATACCAGCAATTGATCTCTGTGATCTTTCCTGCAGAGACGCGAATGCCTCCATCCTCTGGGTGACTATTAAGTTGACAGTTTTGCTCAACTATCAGCCAAAGCCCCACATGGCGGATTATTTTCCCTGCAAAAGAGGTAACACACCCGGTGACATGTAAGCTAATTGAGCAAAGTTGAGACCTATGGTCCCTTTGTACTGATGAAATTAGTGAGTGTGTGGTGGTGATGGAGTGGAGGGGGGCGGCTGTTGCCAAAGCCACAGACAACACAATGAACATTCAATCAGACCGCTGCCAGAAAAGAAAACACATGTGAGACGAGGCTGGCTCGGCTCCAAGTACCAACTGCCCCATCTAAGTCCTGATGAATTTACATCAGCCCTTGGGCTTTGCACCTGCTGGTGATCCAGTTAATTTTCCGTCCACCTGCTCCAGCACATTGACTGACCCGTCTCTGGGAATCCAGCTGGGCAGGATGCCTAAGTTTTGAGCATCAACCTCTGTCTGTTTAGGGGGGGGAGCTCTGGAAACAAGACAAATTGGGTTACATGTGGTTTGATTAAGGACAAAATAAAGCAATTTCTAAATAAGTATCTGTTGGATTTTTAAGGTTTTATGAAGTCAGAAAGTGCACCATACCTCCCTAACTTTCTTGATATGCCTCACATGATGTGTTTTACCTGAACAGGAGACTTTGGCCAGGTGACAGATTTTATAGCTCATACCTTTGTGCATCTTTGTCCAAGAGGCTGAATCACGCAGACGGGAGCGCTGATTCAAAACATATTTGTGTGGAAACTGAGCTGGCAAAACTTCGTGACAGGCTACTGTAAAATAAGTTGCCCAGAAACATGCCATAACAGAGCACAGACACAAAACCTGATACCGTGATCCGGGAACAAGAGCACTCAACGGAGGTGAATGAACACGAACAGCCTCCGCGTGAGGAATGAAAACAATGTGCATGAGCTGCTCTTCATTTGTGTGTGTGTGTGGTTTTTTTTTTAACTCTCTTTTTTAAAACGTACTTTTACCTCATGAGCCTCTGTAGAGCGGCTGCTGCCGGAGTCCAGTCGCGGGTGTCCGGGTGAAAGCACTGCCGCCGGGTCAGCCAGGTCACTACTCCCCGCAAGTGTCAACATTGAGTCCCGCTTCTGGTGGATAATTTCCCTTTTGACTTCGGACCGCAGGTCCAAATAGCAGACGAGGGTGACAGCGTGTAGAGACAGCGACAGCAGGAATAATCCCAGGAAGACAACACTGCTGCTCCGACTCCTGCACTTCTTGTTGCACGTGCAGGGAGCTGCTCTGGGCATCACTTTGTCCGGGAAATCCTCCGCGGATGAACCATCGCATGCCATTATCGGACAAAGCGCGAGGCAGATGCTCTTTATCTCGGCATAATCGGGCTCGTTTGTCTCGCGCGGGCCGCGGCTATTCATTAACGTGGAGACTCATAGGTGCAGCTGCAGCAGCAGGTCGGTGCAAACTTCTTCGAGTATCTGTAGTAACAATGGAGACCCGCCCACCTCGCTTGTGATTGGCCGAGGACAATTACGAACCCTGACAATCCGGGCCAGAGGTTGGGGGCTGGATGCACCAGGTGCAGTAATTGAGCGACACCCAATGGGCAAAGTGGGCAGCTGCAGCGGCTGTGAGATGATGATAATGTCACGATGGTGTGAGAATATCCCCCTCTTTATTTGTGCTGTGTGATTATAACGCAGCAGCATACCTAAGAGGCAGGAAAACACATTTCCTGGCCCTCTCCAGTGATTAATTTTCTGCTGATGTGAGCATGAATGGGAAGGGGTGGTCACTTACTGTAATGTATATTGTTTACGCATGTGCTGTACGTGTTTTAGGCTCTGGACATGCAATTTTTCATGGGTGTACTCTGTTTGGCACTTTGTTTTGTTGTGTGGGTGGGCGGTGGCACATGGAGTGGTGGTCCTGTGTGAAGACCAGATTCAGAACCCTGGTAAATAGTGCCCCGGTGTTGTTACTGAAAAAGCACAAGTGGTTGGTGATTTCATCGTATCATCAAAGAGTGGAAAATTGCAAATTATATTCTTAAACAGACTACACATTATGCAATTATATTTAATTGCATCTGGACACCGTCAGGCTGAGCAGTATGATAGCGGGCCTGGAAGGCAGTCAATGTCACAGTGAGGTCAGCACAACTCTGTGTACAACACCATCAAATACTCTAAACACGTGTCACTCAGCTGGACTTGGGGAATAGTTTGACATTCATGTTACCAAAAAGCCAGCTGAGGACAATGCTTTAAGAAGATTGAATGTGGCACTGCGGTTTCTACATTTCCAACATCCAAAGCCGACCTTAATTTTGTTCTTTTCAGATGTAGACACTTTGATCTCCGGAGCAGGGAACCAGAGGTAGCCTGTGGATCAGTCCGTCCTTGAGTCTAGAGATGATGAAACCAGTGCACCGAGCTGGGCTGAAACTTGGGCTCTTGATGGATCACCAGCTTAGATTAGTTTTCAGGCAAGTGCCACAAAACATCTGTCTTTATTTCTTTGGGACAGAACCTGACATTTGAGTGCACTTGACCTACACAGAGGTACACTCTTTCATGATATGAGCTCACCCTGCCAGACACTGAGTAATCGCCGGTTTTCACTTGGTATTGTGGAGAGAAATAATAGAGAAGAATGACTTTTGGGGATATGGGTGTGAAATGTTTTCAGTATGAACCTGATTACTATTGCAAATAGTATTACTATATGTCTCGGGGTTGATTCTGCTCGTACTGCCACTGCATCACAGCCTCTGTGCAATACATTTCATTCCTCAAACTAATCTGCAGAAAAAAAAGTGATTCTAGTGAGCTGCCACTGAAGGGCAGCATTGCCAAGCCATAAATCAATAACACTGCATACCAGTGTCCTGATGAACTTGAACTTAAAACTGCTTCATATTGGGTGAAAAATGAAATTTGAAGAACTTCTTATATTTATATGTATATGTTTATATAGCCTCTCTGTGGACTGTCGATCACATATGAAGCGTTTCCAGTCTTTCTCTGCCAGAAAGTCATTTCTCCATTGTTATAATAAAAGATAAATCGCAGAGAGAAAGACATTCAAAGTAACCCTCATAGGGCCTGTGACTGAGGGCTCAGCCTAAGCACGTTTGCTACGCTTTTCATCCAAGCAGCAGACACAAAGACTTTGAGAAGCAGATCATTCAGGACTGGAATAGTTGCATCCTCTATGATTTCAACTCATTTAAAAATAAAAACAAAAGGTTAGTCTACATATGCGCTTTAGGCTATTTACTCTATCAAACTGTATTCAAAATACTATCATTTCTGTGGGGAGAGAATGTCAGAGGGGCGTGAGCTAAAGGTCAAACTCAACACAGTGCCACTGTCTGAGTCACCTCTGTGTCTGCCGCCTCGATCCAGACAACACAACTTTAAACCCTGTGACAATTAAAACCAGTTTTGTTGTCATGATTGTTTTCCTGGCATCGAAAAAGAGCAGGAATAATTCTTATAACATTCCCCGGGCTTCAATGCAGCGTTCATAAATGGTGTGCCACTCTATCCTCTCTGAGCTTATAACAAGATTTAGAGGCTTTCCCTGCCAGATGATGGAGTTTTGCAGGAGGAATAGGCACTCTGTTTTTTTTTTTTTTTTTTTTTTAACCATGGAGAGTTGAGTGGTGGGCAACAGCAAGCTGTTGGAAGATGACGGCTGCTTGGTTTCAACTTAATAGGCGCTGTAAATTTCTCCTTTCTCCTATACCCATTAATAAAAACTCAAAAATTAAAATCGACTTCCAATTGTCATAATAAGAAATAATATATGAGCTTAAGTGATTCATTGCTAATAGAATAATACAGTCGCACATTACAGAAAATTGTTTTAGACCTCCCCACCCCTAACATTACCTTCTCAGGAGTCATTGTCTGTGCACATTGAACTGTGGAGGTGTAACCTTGGCTAATTGATATGCTGTGGCATTTGATTTCCTACCTATAAATCTCCTGTAAATTGGACAATGTCTCCCATTTCCCCAGACAATGATTAATTCACTCTCATTGTGGGTGTCTGTCTCAAGAGTCCTTATCAAGATCGGAGAGCTCTCTCTGCTTTTCTTTCTGCACTGTGCTGCTTTTGTGCCCTCACGTCGCTGCCCCTCTGCTTCTATCTATTTGATGACTGTTGTGTGGAACTCAGAATAAAAACACTTTGGGTAAACTTAATTGATTTTCTCATTCCACACAGAACTGGTGTCGTTTAGTGGCCTTTTTTAGCATGCATAAGGATTGTTTTGTTTGTTTTCTCGAGACAACCATATTCAGGGGGATCACTAAACAATACCATTTTAAGGCTGCACTTATTCATTTACTGTTTTTGTTTTAGTATTATCTGGGGGACATTTTGCCTTTATTAAAGACAGACAGTGTAGATACAGACAGGAAACATAAGATAGCACCAATGCTATACAAGGGAAATTCACAAAAACAGGAAGTGAGAGACAGGAGTATGACATGCAGCAAAGAACCTGAGCCAGAAACGTACAAGGAAAGCTGTGCCTATATGGTATGCATCTTAACACTTTGACACTTGAGCAAATTGGTTTGATTTCTTTCGGAAACATGGGTAGAAAGGAAAGAGCAACTTAAACAACATAACATGGCCCAAAAATCAACAGGAAATTAGTACAAAAAAATACAAAAAAAAACCACAACAAAAACAAACTAACAAAAAAGCTGAACAATTTTTGAAAAAAAAAATGTACACTTTTTTTCTGTGACATAATATTAAATATATGGTTATGATAAATAATATATATTTTTTTATTATTATTATTAGTAGTAGTAGTAGTAGTAGTATTAGTATTTTTATCATTACTATTATTATTAGTATTATTATTATCATTATTATTAGTATTTTTATCATTACTATTATTATTAGTATTATTATTATCATTATTATTATAGTAATAATACAATTCTAAATATAGTTCTCTGGACATTTTTCCAAAATTTCCCCCCTTTTGAAAAACTATTTGTCAGGTCTTTTATTTTTTGGTCACCTTTTCTAATTTCTTGCAAATCATGGGACAGTTCTTGTCAAGTTGCTCATTGCCTTTTTCTATTAATTATTCATCATGAATGCCATCATCGTGCGTGCCATGATAAACGAAGAATCCAAACACAGAGAAGTTCAAAGAAGTAAAAGGGGGCAGCATTTAACAGTAAAACTATATTAAAACATCCATTTCCAATCTCAGTCTCATTTATCCAGTCTTATACTCAGTGCTTCCCAAAGACATGCATTTTTGCTAAAACATTACTATTTAAAACACTTTCACAAAAACAGTTTGAGGCACAGCATTAATCTGTGCTTGAGACTCTTTATGCACTTGTCTGAGAGTTTTTAGATGGAAGCTTTGATACAGTTTTGCTGTATTTAAACGTAGACCCCTGTGACTAAGTCTCAGTGACTTCAATTCATCAATAATTCTCTCAGTTTTGAATTCTTCTTTAACTGTCAAAAAAGCGACGTTTTCTTTACAAATTCAACAAAACACAGAGGGAGTAACTGATATTCAAATGCTCATTTTATAAATAAAGTATTGTGTGGGTGAAGTATCCTGAGGACCATTCAAAGACAGTTTAAGTAAATGTAATATAACAGCAGTGTAAAAACTCAAAAATAACTTTAAAAAAATCTGCATTTTTCCTTAAAGTGAAAACCATCTCTTTTCAGTTCCCTTGCACCTTCTAACATTGTGAAAGGTTTTTGTTGGCACTTACAACTACTCATAATAAAGTATGATATAGGATAATGATTTCGGATTCAGTGACCTGTGTGCAGGTTATGGGTTGAGATCGCAGCTGTGTTGGCAAACCAATGCCTAGTTACATTTTCATTCATTTGGAGTCCCATTTTTGTCCATGTGAAGTGTTTACATTCATTAGAAATGTAAATCCATTATTTATTTACTTTTCAGCTCTGTTTTTGTCCCTACCAACCCCTGAGGGAAATATTTGTCTGTTGAGCTGCTTAAAACGCTCTTCTGTGCTCACCAGCTAGTTACTTACTTTTATCTGGCTGCGGTTTGGGAAGTGATGTTCACTGAAAGATGTTAAAACGCTCTGTAGGGAACTGCACTGCTTTTCCTGTCATATTACTCATAGTCATTTCTTTAAGTGAAATTGCATAAGTTTAACATTTGAACTTTCTTTTAGCACTTGAAGTTTGTGCATACTTTCATGAAAGTTCCTGTCCCTAAAAGCATTTTTTCCTGTGCCAAGTTTTTCACTGTTTAAGGCAATTTATTAAACAGTGATGTTTTGCTGTACATGCTGTAATTTTTTGTGCCTTGCCTCAAGCTCAGCATTACTCCTCTGTGAGTAACCTTGTCTGTTGCACTGCAGCACCATCAGCAGAGACACGGTTCTGTAATTGTATTTATTAATGAAAGCAGAAGACCTGAAAGACATTCAGAACACTCACATGACACCGAGCGAAGAGTGGAGGAAACCCCAGAAGAACAAAATCCTGCCATTGATCAGCGACATAATGGTTTTCAAAAGAATCCAGAGTTACTGATAAAGCATTAAGTAATAGGTGTCTACATGGTTTTTGTTATTAAAATGCATTATTCATGCTCAGCTAATATAGTTAATAATTATAGTATAAGTTTATAATGGCGCCTAAAAAGTAAAAATATATTCATCAGCCCATTTATATGTATACAGACGTGGCTGGACTAACATTTTTCTGGTGGCCAGAAGCATGTCTCTAAATGAAAGCTAATGGATGTGTACATCAGCAACTTATACAACAATTTTATAGGGTGATAATTTATCAATGTTGTGTTCACAATATGTTGCGCTGCCCCCAAGTGGCCAGAATCAATTACTGCTGCTTGCGTTGTTGGCATACTGTTGCCTCTTTTAACTAGTGATGGGCATTTTACGTCATCTCCATATTTGAGTACTCACATCAAAGTAGAATACTCAAGGACTCACAAAAAAAGTAAGAATAGGGTGCAAAATGATCACCCAAACAAAAATACAGGTAGGGATTAGGGTTAGCCTACTTTTCTGTGCTTCACAGGCTGTAGAGGTTACACAAGTGTAACGTTACATAGCTCGCACTGTACACTCACTTTGATTATGTTGTCAAAAAAACGCCAAACATCACTCTTACGCCTGATCCCCATAGATCAAATGCCATCTACCTAATAAAGTTAAATGTTAAATGTTTACAGCCACTTTGAATATAATTCAGCATATGAGCCAAGTAAAGTAACCCGAAAACACAATCTGTGGTTAACAAAAATCTTAATAAAAAAAAGTGGCTTATTTAAAAAAATTTGTTTTAATAAACCATACAGAGAGAGTTTCTCTGACTCTTTCTATTGTGTTTAAATTTAGAAATTGACAGTGGAAAGTATGTCACCGGAAAGCATTCAGAAGATATGAATCAGAATAGTTTGAGCCATTATCCCCACTCAGATTTTTCATGCTTTGCTGCCAGCTCCACCATCAGAGGAATGTTTACATTTTGGGTTTTTAGGCATCAAATTGCTCAGTAACCCAGAGCAGGAACAGCGATAGAGAGATAATTTAGACTATCTTCTTGCAGATACTTGGATGTGCTGCGGTATGAGGCAGAGTCCAATAAAAGGGGTGAAATATGAGTGAGATGCGTGTTTATATGAGCCTTTATATGTGCCAAGATGATAGTTTACGGCCTCCCCGTTCCCTGGATGTTTTCCACACTGCTTGTTTCTAAGGCTGTTGTGAGGCCGCCACCTCTGAGAACAAGACCTGTGCCAGCTTCAATAAACAGTCAGTACCCATATCAAAACCTCGAAGTCAGACCAACAGCATGATCAAGAGGCACACCTAAGGTGAACTCAGAGGTAATCTACCCTTCAGCCTCTCTGTGAGCTGTTCTCTTTGTTTATTTCTCTCTGTCTTTTTTGTTTTACTTGCCCATATTTTCTCCTGGTTTGGAATGTGGAGAATATTTTGCAATGTCACCCCCTTGATTCGACTCAACGATATCAAGTCATGATAATCTAACACTCTCATATGCCAGAGTTTTCCATTTCCTACCCAGGACCCACTGACCTCAGTCCGTTTCATATACTGCCAACCGCGCACTTCATCACACATCTTTTTTATTTCTGTCTTCCACAATCTCAGTCTTATTCTCAACTTCCCAGTCGTCGCTGGGAAGAAAAATATCCGTTTGCTCGGGTCAGTGTTCATATTTTTGTTCCTCATGGGGTGAGTTCACCTGTACTCTACAAGATGAATGACTCAAGCACCCTCACTGGGAAATGGCTGTTAAACAATACGATCCCCTCCTTCCTCCAAACAGCTGAATGGACAGGCTAAAAAATGTGAATGGGAGGTGTGAAAAGGCCAAGCACTGAAAGTAATTGCTGTTGTGTTCACCAGAGAGAAAGAAAACAACTTACAAAGAAGTTGTTTGCAGCACGCCATGAGAGCAACATATCAAGCTGCCCAGGCAGAAGTGACACAGGTTCATTCACCTGGAATGAACTAATTCATTTTAAAGCATGTATTCTCTGCCATTTTGACTCTCTCGCAGACAAACACAAAGACCAGTTTTAATGCCGCTGCACCTTCACACCTTTGTGACTTTAAAAGCAGCAAGAGACAACTGATAAAATATATGTCCTCTGATACTCAGGCGTCCTGTAATGTGGTGTCCGTGAACCACACACAGCACTCTCTACTAACCGGGCTTCCCTGTGATGGTTTATACCACGAGGAACAAGCGAGGGACAACGATCCAGCACTGGGATGTCCAGCTTTTCTTGGTCAAAGTTCATGTAGAGGGCCTGTGTTTCACTTTCAAGTGTTTTTTTGGGGAGGGATTTTTTTTTCTTGCCTTGGAAAATGTGACAGCCTATAGCCCATATATAACACTGACAAATTCTCAGTGAGTGGTAAAATTATATTTTCTTTGTAGAAATCCCTTTGTCTGGCTTACACCCTTCCAATGTTTTAATATTCAGTTATGGGCCACATCCACATAAAATATGTTTTTCATTTAGTTTTTACAACACAGGGCTTTTTTATTTTCAAGGTTATTGCTATCAGTTATCAAAACTACTTCATTGAAAAATATGAGGAGGGATGTATCCACTAGATATGACTTTACAACAGAGAGCGAAGGGCAGTCGTGGGGATATGGCAGTTTGGGGTTTTAAGCAAATTCACAATTTAACCATCCATGACCGACTATACCTACTGTGCTCATTAATGCAAATGCATTTTCACAATTCAATTAACAGTAATAGATAACATTTTGGATGAATGCTCATCTTTTCCATAAGAGAGGAAAAAAGACAATTTTGATGAACTGAGGATGTCTGTCGTGCTTTTCTTGTTTACCTTATTGGACCTACACTTGTGTTACCACACCCTCAGATCTGAAAGCAGCACTGGTTAAAACTATAGACTGTATAAAATAATGGACATAGCAACCATGACGTCACCTATTGGTTTTAGGATCTGACTAGGATCTGAAGGCTGTAGCAATGCCTTGCAGACAGCTTGTCTTTTAAGCAACCACACCCTTTATTATGTATAACTTTAAGCCTTAAAAAAATGTAAACAGGTGAGTTATATATAAAATTCATACCATGGGGGAAACAACGGGAAAGTGAGCTAGAGAGACCAAAGTTATTTTTGTGCCACGCTATTAACAGCTAAAATTTCTAAAGAAGAGCATTATAAGCCATAAACTGTATAAATAATGGGTGCAGCAACTGTGGCATTGTTTGGACAAGAGTCTGGAGCGGTGGAGGAGCGAGGGTTGATCTGACTCACTGACTGTGGCAAAAGCCTTGCAGACAGCCTGTCACTCAAGCGGCCCTGCCCTTAACAAAATGCACACAGGTATGAATTTTTTGTGTACGTTTTTTCCATCAACTGTACAGTTGTCAAGAACGTTGAAATTAGTTACAGAGACCAAAACTATTTTTTTTGTACCAGGCTGTGAACATGTTTATTTCTGCTGCAAAGTTGGTTATTTTGACATGGGGGTTTATGGGTATTTACTCTGTTTTTGAGCCAGCCTCAAGTGGTCATTTGATAAACTGCTGTTTTTGGCACTCCCACAGTGGCTTCATTTTTCAGCCCCAGAGGTTTCTGCTTCGTAAAAACAACACTGAGTGGCGACAGCCAAGATTGTGACTCTGTGAGGCTGGACCTCAGCTCCGTAGTAATGTCAGCATGCTAACATGCTCATTATGTCCGTACTAATGTGCTGATGTTTTGCAGAAAAGGTTTCACAAGTTCGTCATCTTATATGCATGTGAATGCTTATGAAAATGTCATCGGTTGTGCAGGTATTTGGTCATAAACCAAAGTATTGGACACACTGAAATGTTGACCGCAGGTTGAAAAGTCAGAGACCATCAAAGTTGTTAAAATGTATCCTGAGGGTGATGTGACTGTCTTAGTGTGTATCAAATTTTGTGGCAATCCATCCAGTTGTTGTTGAGACATTCACTTGAAACCACAAATGTCAACCTGCTGGTTTGGTCTGGGAACAATGACTGCCTGTGCAGGGTTTAGTGCCAATCCATTTTGAGGTGATGTTGAAGCATCTCACTGGAAGAGTAAAAAATTCGACCCGATGATGGCCCAAGTGAAAAACTCACCAAAGTTAATAGGGTATATCCTCTGGGGATTGTGAATGTACTAAAATTTGTAGCAATCCATCCAATAGTTATTTCCTGGAGATATTTCAGTCCGGACCAAAGTGGTGGACTGACCACACCAAACAGCTAACACAATCAAAAAAAAAGAATATTCTTTCCATGGAAAAATTCTCATTTATTTCAGAAGCACCAGGTTACAATTAAAAACCACTGGCCTCACAGTTTGTTCCAAAAATGTTGTTTGTATGCATGGCTAAGAAACTCAGAATTGCAGCGTCTGGGAACAAATGTGGTGTCCAAGGAGGGAGTCAGGGGTTCAACAAACGTCCAGTGGATGATTTACAGTCAGTAATAAATCCTGTGAGGAGGTAAGGTGCATGCTATCAGTATGACAACATGGCATTGTGGACCAGCTTGAGGTTAAAGGCCAGAAGAAACATTGCTGGTAATCAAGAGATGGGAAATTAACCTTTATTAATAGGTCTTTAGTCATTGTGAAGTCATCCCATTGACTCCAAGCAATAAAATATCTCCTCTAAGGCAGGAACATCTCCCACATAGAGGCAAGTTCAAGGCCCACATATAAAATGGGCTACAGTCATGACTTATGTTGTCATTAAAGTGCAAAAAGGTCCAAAAATAACCTATGACTTAAGTATTATAAGGTCCTCAATAGTACTTTGTTTGAATGATGAAATACATTTTTTCATAGTGGAGGAGGTGGAGAGAAAGACCAAGATGCACCTCTGCAGGGGGCTGTTTTGCTAACATTGATCAGCTGCTACAACTGAGTTTTGTAGTTGAATTACAAAATAGAAAGAACAGAGCTTTTTGTTTTTTGGGCTGTCTCATCCTTCTCATCCACTGCATGGGAGAGTCCTAGATGGTTCCCACAGTAAAGCTTCGGCAAGTGGCTGTGCTGTGCCCTTTGTTACAGGTTCAGAAGTTAACTTCCCAAATGCAACCAGTTATTCTGCAACCTTGATGTCTTTTCTCTTGTAAAACCATATAAAAGCCACACAAAATAATAAAATGTTTTTAAAATGCCAGGTAAAGCATGAGTCTCACCTTTTTTACTCTCTTGTCCAAGTACTTCTGGCAAACCAGAATGTGCTCATTTGGTATGGGTTTTTTTGCCCTCACTGGCCACAGAGGGCAGTAAAAAATGCCAAAACAAATGTTAGCCAATGTGGACAAGCCTCACAAAGCTGAGGTTATCCTTCACTAGAAATATTGTATACCATGCTGAGCTTTGTTGAGTCTTTGGGCTAACAGGTGAATTACATGTAACATGGCCAAGACCTATCATGTTGGCGGAGCAGAGCTGTGTTTTCTACCTGCTATATTGACTCCATCTTTGTGGCTTGTTTTGTGTGTGCCAGCTTCACTTAGTTCATACTGAGTTTTGCCAGGTGATAATGCAATTGTTTATGTGGGGTTTAGAAGCACAGGCTATAGTAACTGGTGCTGAAATGATTTACTGCATCGGTTTAACTACAGAATGCATTGATTTGATTGATATATTTTAATGTAAAAACACCCACAAGGATGCTCTGCTGCGTCGCATTATCTCTGGTACTTCATTTAATCACTTTCACACTGATTATACTGGGTTTTTTTTTTACACTGTTCCATGTAGTTTTTAGTTGCTGGAGGGTCTCATAGCTGCATGTAGAGATCTGCCACAAAAAAAGAGTTGAGTCACAGTACCTAAGCTTCTGTGGTCAGTTTAACAGCTTCAGCCGCTTATAATGGATGTGCTCTGCTGCTGGCATGCTGCGGCAGATGTGTCGCGCCCCCAGACTGTAAAAAAAAAATGGATATAGCTACCTAGCATCAGCTGTTGATTTGAGGACTGTTGTTTTTAAGCTTAGAGCCATCTTGGTTTTTTGGAGCAAGAGGTGACCATATTTGGACGAGAGGTTGGAGCTGTGGAGGCACGAGGCTTGGATCTGAGCCACATCATGTAGTGATGCCCCACAGACAATCTCATTTAAGCAGCCCTGCCCTTAAATATGTGTATATTTGGGCTTTAACACAATATTAATAGGAGAGTTACATAAAAATTCATCCATGTACAGTTGTCATGAATGTTGAAATTAGCTATAGAGACCAAAACTGTTTCTTAAAATATAATTATTATGACTTACAGTCAACATGATTTTAGTTGACTACCACACTCTGCAGGTAAGACTACTTCTACATTATTCTTTACTGGCATTGACTGTTGGAAACAGGTAGTCTATTAAATCTGACCTAGCAAAGGCAGTGGTTATTTATGGTCAATGGTGGGCACCACAGGATGTATTACCAGCTAAATTAATAATCCAATAAGCAAACCTTTGTTTCGGATTTATTACAGGTGCCGTGAGGCCTGAGGTTCACAATGTAGTTTTCAAACTATCAAGATTTAATGCAGCCAAGCCCTGAAAGCCTGTTACACTACAATGACCATAATTCACCTCACCTATATGACACAGTGCATCTGTGCATCAGAGCATCAGAGCATCAGGGCTCCTCTGATTTGCAGTGTGTCTGTGGCAACACAGGCTGAAAGGGAAGTAAATCTGAAATGTAGCCTCGATGCTCAGGTGGAAGCAGAGCAGTCACACTTTGTTGTAATGTTATTGGCTCATAAAAGTGGGCTTTGGCAAAAATGCTGTCATGCAGTCTTTGTAATTTTAACAATACCTTGACTTTTTATTCTTATTATATGCTCATATTCTTTAAGAGATAGGTCAGATGTAAATATGTTCACATCAGATGGAGAACGTAAAGGAAATGTTAAGAAAACATCAATGAATTCCCAACTGGCACTTTTCAAAGCCTGTTAGAAACTGTGAGACTTACCATAAAAATTGAATCTTGGCAAGTTTTTGCTCTGAATCTCTCAGTTTGACCTTGAAAAGTGCCTCAAACCTCCAACTGTCAGTTTGCGTTAAGACTTTTATGCTGATGATCTCAGCTCCTTCACGCCCTCTATCTCCTTCCCTCCATCTCATTATCTCTCCAAATATCATAACTTATTCAGAGGCCCTTAAAAGGCAGACTATACCCTGACACAGCAATATCCACCAGGAGTCCGCCAGTTCATTAAAAAACCTCATCAAACATGCACAACACAAACACACAGAGACACACTCACACTGACACACACAAGAGCTAATTCAGCTTTCTGGAAAGCTTTGCCCCGTGGTGCTAACAAGTTTCCTTTAGCTCTCGTATATTGTCTCTTATCAGGGTACAAGATCTAAATGTTGTCCACTCTGAAAGGCCTTTGTCTGAGCACACTGCATTAAATTTAGCTTAGCTTTCACCTGCGAGACAAGAACTGTACATATGGAAAGAGTGTGCCGCCCTCAACCTGTGAGCAACCTGTGCAGCTTTTGGTCTGTCACAAGCCGAGCCGCTGACCCTGTAAACTTTCACATTATGTCATCAACTGTCACGTACCCTGATAATTTGCCTTTCTGGCATGCAGTGTTCAAATTACCCGCACCTGGTTGCCATGTTGGTTGCATGTTTTTGATGAAATCACTTGCCAAGAAGGAATGCTTTTCAATAGTCTCTCAGTAGAATAGCTTAAGGCTTTATTAGGGACCATACGCCTGTCTGACAACACACTCCCGATGTTGTGTTAAATCCCATATGCAGCTGTGTGTTACTCCAAGCGTCTTAAGGTATGTGTGTGTGTTGTGTCGGGTAAACGGCTCTCTTCAGCTTTATTACCTGGCCATGAATCATGAGCCTTCATTACAGCCTGCTCATTGTGCTCTGAAGGTTAAGCAAACCAATTAGAGTTCCCCACACGCCGTTGGGGTTCTCGGCAACAACTGCATCCCCACGTCTTGCATTCTAAACAGGCAGACGAGGGGCCGGGATTAAAGAAAGAAAGGAAGCGAGAACTACGAATGAGGATGTCTGTGGGAGGCTGGGAAGTGTTCACGGCAAGATAGGCAAGAGGGGAGAAACCATAGCAGTGGAAGAAGAAGAGAGGAGGAAACAGTCTATGAGAGAGGTAAAAGGAGGGAAAGAGAAAGAAAGAAGCCCTATTAAAAGAAATGACACCGTCACGGTTCACTGAGCGCCTGCACTGGGCGGCAGTGCCCCTGTGCTTAATGCTCTCTGGCTGTCAGCGCCACAGTCAGCAGCACTGCCTGGCTGCTCCCAGGGGGGAAGCTGTGTTGGTCTATGCTCTCGATTAACTCTGCCGCTTATTAGAATAGATACTGGGAAAGGACTCAGCCAACCAAAGAGCAGATTCGATAGAGTGCAGACGTGGCACACTGTAATCATAATGTGAAGTGTAATTTTGAGAGGTTCTTTGGCGAGTCAGATCTGAGGCTTAGATATGGCAGCAGCGCCATCAGATTTTTTGATTATACCCCTTACTTACGCACATTGGTTTTGACTGATACACAGAGCCGTTTTAACTTTTTAATTGTCATCACATTCATTTTCGTTAGATGAGTGAAACACAAGATGTGAAAGACGTTATGCATCTGCGACGGGAGGAATTCGGCACCATGTGTTGCTGCTTTGAAAGCTTTCTCATATTCTGGGGAGCACCCCGGGGATTCAGGTACCACTGAAAGAACTGTCAAAGGAAGTTTTGAGAAACAGCTGAAATTATAGCTTTCATCCACACGCAAAGCGGATAAAGGTGCCTGAAATTGGTTCTTTTCAGAACAGTACAAAGAAAGGTCACTGCGTCGGCGAAATGTGACAAGGAGCGGTGTTTATAAATGTACAGCTATTTTTTTCCTCTTGTCTTAGAGAATGCATAAATTTACCTGAGCACTGACCTTCTCCTAAGTTTGTAGGTATTTAAAATAGCCTGAACTAAACTCTGCTTTTGTGCATAAGAGGAGATGGGGGGACAGTATGAGAGAGAGCGAGAGCAAGAGAGAGAGAGAGGGAGAGAGAGAGAGAGAGAGAGGGATCTCATCCAGGAGATATAAAGATGTGAGGCGAAGGCTGGGAAAGGCTGACGCTGGCGCACTAAGTTGCCATATTAGCATTTCAGAGGGAATAGTAGAGGAATCAGCTAAGAAACAAAAAGGCTGGATCAGCACTGACTGACAGAACCAAGGACTAATGTTCAGTGGGTAAAAAACCCTCCTCCCTCTCCTCTTCCTCCTTCTGCTTTTCCATCCAGCTCTGCTCAGCCAGAACACCAGCTAAAGATGAATGACTGTCAGGCTTTCATTGTGTATGGTCCTTTTTAGCTGGAATCACAGTTGGTCCAAAGACATCATGTTTCAGCCAGCCATTGCCATTATTGATGTTATAAAAGAAAAAAATTCTGCAATTTTGGAAATTTTAGTGTCATGGAAAAGGTCAAGACAAATCTTTAGAGTTACAGTGGTGGATCTTCCAAGACAACAAAGAGTGCCCTAGGGATGACCTTTTTCTGTATGTCGACCCGGAAGTTAGCATCGCTCCGGTTCCCTCGTTAAAAAGGCTATGGAATTTTTCCATTGGATTTTGGGTCATTGCAGAAAATAAGCTCTGTGGTAAAAAAACATTTATGATACTTGCGCGTTTTGTTCAGCAAGATAATCTTCACAAATGAACACCATCTTCAGAATTAAATGCAGTCACCAGAAGACAAAAGCTGTTGACAGGCTAAAAAGTAGTGCACTACAGTTGCATCGCCACTGTTACAAGGCTGTACAGATGTGTTCGGCGCGGTTCAGCTTGATGACGCTCTGTAGTCTCATTAAGCCACTTTTTAGCAACTGTCTTTTTTAAGACAAATAATAGCTTTAAAGTTTGCGAGTGGGGTAGTTACTGACATATTATATGTCGTAGAGCAAAACTTGGAGAAGAACTCCTGCACACTGTCTAACTTGCGAAAAACATTATTTTAATGTGACTTTTCAGTAATAGAACATCATCAGACAAAACATTGTTGTAGTCATAGTCATCATTGTAGAACAATATATTAAAGGCTCATCAGCTTGTGTTAAACACAGATCTCATATAAGGCATCTAACCCAAAACCCATTCAAATTCCCACTGACTTTCAGACAAGGGAACCAGAGGTGCTGAAAGCTAACAGATTTCCAGGTTTTAGGACTCACTACTGGGGTTCTCTATGGGGCAACCAACTAGGGCAAGAAGAATAAGAATAAGAATAAGTGTTTTTGTAGGGGCACCAGGGGAAGCCTGCCAAGGTCACCAAATGTGCCAGGTCCATCTCTGCAGTGCAACATTTACATTACTTAAGTAAAATTTTAGCTACTTGTGCTTTACTTGAGTATTTGCATTTAATACTTGTACTTATACTCCACTGCAAATATCCACTGCAATTATCTTTTTAGGTATGATACATTTTTACAGATTAAACTAACTCTGGTTGCTGGAGAGTGGTGCAGAAAGACATGACCAAAGTCAAAACCTTCCACAACAGCTGCGTAAGAAAGATCTGCAACATCTACAGAACAACAAGCAAAACATACGATGATGACCTGCATACGAGGACAGGCTGTAAGAACTTCTGCCTAGAGATGAGAAGGATCACTTGGCTCTGTCATGTCCTGAGGATGTCCACTGATAAGATCCCTAAAGCTACCCTGAGATGGACTCCTGCTGGCAAGAGAAAGAGGGACAAACCAAAATCTACCTGGCAGAGAAAGGTGGTGGATGAGCCAGAGGAGATGGGTCTGTCATGGGGTGAAGAATCAGCCAAGGCACAAGACCTTGACATGTGGAGGAAGTTTTATTTCAGCCACATGTTTCACAGGGATCAACATAGATAACTAACAAAAGGAAAAACGTGAAGTGAGCAGGTTGTTATTGCGAAATAAACTCTGACACAATGATCCAGGAGGGTCTTGAAAACCAAAGGGAATTATTTTTTTCTGCCTACTAAAGAAATCAATGATTTGTCACAAAATAAAACTTTTAAAATGATTCTGTTGATTTCAAAATGATGATTGCATCTGCCATGCATTATTATTGGAACTGCATCCACAGCAGAAGCCTGCTGTTCAGAAATAACAGACCATACGCCACAACTGACCAATCAGAATGGAGTATTCAACAAAGCTGCATAATAGCCAACATTAACTGTTTGCATAAGCTTCACTTTGACCAGCTACAACTTTAAAATGCTTCATGTTAATGCATCAATGATAATAATCCAATGTTATAATTCATAATAATACATAGTACTGAAAAGGGGTCATTTTGCGTAAGAGCTTTCATTTTTGCTGAATATGCTGTCAATACTTCTGTAATTTTACTGCAATTTAATTGAATTTTTACTTTTACTAAGAGGTGCTTTATGTAACGCTGGAGAAAGACAGTTTTTTGTTGCCATCCTTGGCTGGCTTCTTCCATAGTTACATACAACATAAAAACAGAAATAGAAATACTTTTTCCACCAATCCCAATGATGAAATGTAAGAGGAGAGGTTCTCTTTGTTTCTTAAAGGCTTGTGTTTGAAAATGTTTTCATTGAAGGCTATCATTTGAATTTAGGTTGTCATGTCAACTGTTTTGTGCTTTTTCTGTAACCAGAATTATTATTCGCACACCTAGAGGACATACCAGGGCAAGAAAGTCGCCATCTATGTCGTTGATTGCACAGCTATTTTCATGTAGTTGTTTACATCTCTGTACACTTTATGCACATGTTTGCAGATGTATCACTGGCTGGAACACACTGTTCTGTTCCCTGGTGTGTGTAATTTGGCTCCAGGAGCTGCCCTGGCAGATAGACGGTCCAGTCGTCCCCTCCTTCTGTCAGATTTCCTTGAAGCGGAGTGGGGCAAAGGGGTCCCGGCTGCTGCCCTGTCAGCTTGACCTGCTTTAAAACGCCACCATCATCAGAGGGAAGGAGCCTTGAAATGCCTGTTAGTGCTGAGCTCCGGCTTCCCATTCACAACCCTCTGAAAGCCCCACTCACCGCAACCTGATAACAGCTCCAGGTGTCTGGATGCCGTCCAAATAGCTGCCTATAGTCTTCACTCGGTTAGAATGGCTCAGTCCTAGCGCCCATGTTTTCACTGTCTCCCTCTTCTCCTTTCCCTCTCTCTCCTATTTCATTCTCACTCTTTCACACATCCACTCGTCTCCCCTTCGCCTGCTCCACCTGCCTGAAAAAAATCTTTGTTAAAGCCTTCTTTAAACCATGATTCTGCATTGATAAATATGGTTACCGAGTTCCTTGACAAAGTCTCTTCGGCCTGTATACTCTACAGTTCAGTGCCTTTCAGTACCAGTTAAACTGTGCGCTGAGATGGGAGTCATATTTACTGCAGTCAGCAGGTTTATTATGGCTTAAATTGCTTTGGTAGCTGCTGTTTCCATATGATGTTTTTTGTAATGTGACATCTCTTGGGAGAGTTTGTATAAGGCGAGGTAAAACCATTAAAGTTGGTTTTTTTTTTTGCCTTTTTATGGCCTTTGTGCATTATTCATGTGCTACAGGTCATTCCGGGTAAATTACTTTGGGGCATTCCTGTTCTCATATTGAACCTGCAGTATGTGTATATTTCTCTTCTTTTTCTTCCATGTTGAGCACAGCACAAAGTTTTGTTGCAATGTGAGATTTTGGATTAGATAACCCGTCCTTGAGGCAATAGTTCTTGGGGCAGAAGTAATCCTTACAACTATTTTCCCCTTCTTCTATTCCCATACTGCAGTTGTGTAAGTGGTCAAACACTAACTCCCTCTATATCCCGCTGGAAAACAGCAGTCACCAAAGTTCACTCGCTGAATTAAAACTTGCTCTCTTCTTTCCATCACCCCCCGAGTACAATGCAAATGCTCAAAAGTTCTCCCTCCATTGAAATTATGTGACTGGAATGTGAGAGTGCTAGTTTGACCCACTTTCTCTATTATCACAAAATGTTGAACATGCAAAAATGGGAAGATGAGCCTTAAAATGAGAAGGCCCAGTGTATCCTCCAGGCATATGGCTGGAATGAAATCCACCCAACCCAGGCAATCTGTTTGCCAGCGAAGGAGACATTCAAGTCTTTTTGATATATTCATGTTCCACTCGTCCACTGAGCACCTGCCTTCATCTCGTCCTTGCCTTCACTTGCTTCTTGGCTTCCTGTGTGGATGGCTCCTGTCCCATGGGCCCTCTGGCACTCCAGGTAATGGAATCATGAGGCAAGTATCAGTTAGACATAGAGGATGTGAGCGTCTCTTCTCAGTGTGACTAAAGAGTCTGATGAGTCGTGTCCTCGGCTTCCTGTCAAATCATAACCCCCACAATGTCATCATCCCTGACCAGGAGGACACTTTCAGCTGGTGGATAAGCTGATAAGGTAATGTCATTACCTATCTGATTATGTCCCGACATAAAATAACAATTTTTTCAAATTTAAAAAACAGCTGCCGGCTTTTTAATTTGGGACTCTCAGTTCTCACTGCCTGCAGTACAATTAGGAAGTGATTTAATAGTGCAATTAAAATACTGTCAAGGGTTTCCAGTTGTGTTTGCATGTGAATGCTATGACTGGCAGCCAAAAAGGCGGTCAGTGCTTATTTTGGATGAGATTCTGCTGTCACACAGCTGGGAGAAACTGGCGTCAAATCAAAATGATGTTGAATAAACCCCTCCCCTGAACAGTGATTGTCCAGTGATAGTTTAGTGGGCAGGACAGGCCTGTCAGTCTTTGGATTTCTCCACATGTTAAAACAGTTTGCATGGGACATGCAGTAAGAGCGACACTCTGCATCTAAGCTTAAGAAGTCAGAGGGTGGTGTCCATCTATTTGCTTTTGCAAAATGAAAAACACGAGAGCAAAAGCTTAAGTATGGATTACCATATGTTTATTAAACTCAAAGATAAAAATGTTAGCATGGGTGGCTAACTAGCTTACTGCAAAGTTACTTCCAAAGGGAAAATGGCCAACTTCATTTAGTGAGGTGGTTATGTTGAGAAATGATTACCCGGAACTGGTCGTGGATGTTTCTATATATAGACTGTATAAAAGAAGTACACATAACCTTTGGTTCTGAAAAGTGAAGCCAATGCCTTAAAGATGCGTTCTTTTTGGCCAGCACGGGGCAACTCCACTGGTTTCATAAAGAAGTCATATTGTTCCAAAGTCTACTTCTTACTTGATATATTTCCTCAGTAAATATGTTCCTAATAAGTTTATGGTCTCAATCTCTATTTTCAATACTTTTTTTAATACAGCATGATGTACATTTAGTAAATTATGCTTCCATGTGGAGTAAAATAGATGATAGAGCGGGGTACGCTTAAGGCCATAGCTACCTTGTGATTGATAACTCTCTAAACATGGTTGTGTCTTTGAGTTCTCACAAACAAACAAAACAGCCAAAATGCCAAACTAAAGGCTCCAAAATGGAGACCTTCTGACTGTTCCTCAAATTTAAATCACTGTTTAAAATCTACAGCGTATAAGTATTTATTTATTTATTTTTGGCTGTTTTGTTATTTTTCTCCAGCCATTCTGTATTTAGTTTTGCCACATAAAAAAATATATATCTAATTGGAAAGCTAATTTTCTTGGTGGTAGTGGTGGTGCTAGTCTTAGCTGTCTGGATTTTTGCTTTGCCTCAACCAGCTCATGGAGCTATTATTAGCCTAGATAGCTATCTGCAGCTAATTAAGTCTGCTAGCAAAAGCTATCAAAATATACAAAATGAGAAAGCCGCATTTATCTACCTCTGTCTGATATCAAAGACCCTTTGTTTCAAAATTACTGAGAATTGTGAATATAAAGATGTGAAAACACAATTACTGTAAACTGCCTGTGTGTCGTGTGAGAACAAAGAGCTTAGCAGGTATAGTAACAGTAACTGAGGGGGACGGATTTTTCCAAAAGTGAGTGAATTCAGTACACGAAGCATGATATGCCAAACAAGTATTCAAAGTGACAAATAGATGTCAAGTTGTACCTGAGAAGTGAGATTTACTTTGGAGGAATTTCCAGTTATTAGCCGGAAATCCAACATTTATGCTGAAGTAATGGATAGAGCTTAAGTTGTCAGAAGGAGATGGAAAGTCAATGCAGGCTAATAGAGATGTGCAAAAAATTTAAAAATAACAACTTTCTGCCTGCACATTTCAGTGCACGTGCACACACACACACACACACACACACACACACACACACACACACACACAAACACACTGCTTCCTGTGACGCCAGCTGTAGGTTTCAGCGTGCATTTCAGCTTCTGTTTATTCCCTCATCCCTCTCACTTATCTAACGTCTTTCACTGCAGATGGTTCAACACACAAACTGCAACCATTTGAGTCATGTTTCATAAAGGCAAGCCAATTATTGAAAACATATTCTTTCACCCATTTGCTATGAATGACTTAAATTAAAGCGGTTTGGAGGCTAATTCACTTTGCATCATAGAAAATTTCTGTCTCAGGGTCCAATATACAACAGGGAGTGTCGATGGAAACTTAAAGCTTCCTTGCCGCAGTAGGAGGGTGGTATCATGATTAATTTAGGCTTGTTTTGTCAGTGAAGGAAGCTACAAAAAAGCTCATTACAATCAGCTGGGTTTGTCACAGTCCTGGCTCCCTCTAATCTCCCATAGAGACGCAGAGCCATACAGCCTGTAAGCACTGAATATGCATTGATGATGATTGCATGATTTATGCATGAGCGTCATGGCACCTTAAGACCATCCCGCCCAACAGAAGTCCTTGAAATCCTGAAATTAGAGCTTTTGTCACCTTTCTCACAATGTTTGTTTTAGGCACTTGACTGCATTGTTCACTGGGCAATTCTAGCAAGTGTCAGAACGCGGCTCAAGAAGTGTTCAACGTGGAAGTATAAGATAACAGTGGCCTGTTTGTTTGAATATTTACCAAATGCTTGTACAAAGCCATTAGGAAACATGTTGTAAGCTGTAATGTTGCCTTCAGACAACATTCAGTATTCAGTTTGTTGCATGTCTCTGTTTGACTTTGGGCTTTCACTGACATTACCTGCAATTAGGTTGTCATAATTGCCTGACTTGCCAGCAATAGACCCGAATTAGGGCACTGATTGATGGTTATACGCGAGTAACACGAGTGATGGGTGCACTGACCTTCCAGTGAGCTCATCTCATGAGGGTGTTGACCCTTCGATAAACACAGACAAGGCCTCCCAGACAGCCCCAGTGTGTGTGGCTGTTGCAACGTGCCCTAGAGTTTTCCTGTAAGCACTGATAGATGATGATGCACTGCTCTGCTTACTCCTCCTACCAAGTTTTCCCCACATATTCTGTTTAAAGCACAGAGTATCATAATAATAGATTATTCTTAATGATGAATTAATGTGTAAACAGAATTTTAAAATGGCTGCTGGACAAGGTAGAGCTAATTTTTCCTACAATAATTTTAAAACTGTAATCATAATAAAAATAAAACATACATAACTGTCACAGTCATTATCATAGTTATTATTATAGTCATAACCATAATCACAGATGATCCAACATCTAAATTCTCCGTATTTCTGAACTGATAGTATTTTTATGATTTGCATCTTAAATAGGTTTTTGCATATATTTGGTAAACTGCCAGGTAAATGCAGTGGAGAAACATTGAAATGTTTATCTATGAAATTTGGTGACGTATCTTAAAATTGAAAAAAAAAATAAATATATATATATATATATATACACACATTTTAAAAAAGGAAGGAAAAAAGGGAAGTCTCAGTCATCTTGAAAGTCTTTAAGGTCTGAATGCTGATAATAAGAAGGTCATTTAAACATTTTCATTTTAAGCTGTGTTAGTAGTGTTCACATGACAGAGACGGTGTCCATTCACAGCAGTGGACCTCATGGTTAAATAAGCAAGCTAGGTGTCTGCGTGCAGCTTGCTTTTTTTTCTTTATTCATTAGAATATTGTATCAGGTCAGAACTGAACTGAATGTCTTTGTTTACTCAAATCGAGTCAATATCTTGGCAAGGAAAGTCTCACAACAGTCAAGGACTTAGTTTGTGACTTAAAGGTACAGTTGGTTTTATACAAACAACATTATTTCATGATGGCCTAAACCATCATGACAGATATGCTCACATCCTCTATGTCTTACAAATAGTCTGTGACAAAAAATAATGCTCATCTGTCTCCTCATAGGGTTTTAATGGCATTCACCGTAGCTGAAAGGAAACAACCAATCAAAACCAAAGAGTTTCAAACATAGCTGTCAATCACTGACGTGAATTGAGATCAAACTGTCAAACTAGTCAGCACTGATCAAATATGAACTAAGATTCTCTACTGAATTGCCTATTTCATGCATCAAATGTTAGCAAAAATATATTTAGTGTACTGTTATGCTTTAAAATGAGAAAGTTGGTGTTTGGTTTAGGTGCTTGGAAAGTGCTTGGTTTAGGCTCCACTGTTGGCAGTTAAACTGTGTTACAGACTCCTCAGCTCTCACTGGTTGGTTCTGTTGTTGTTCTTGTGCGGTGGCTACCATGGCTACATGTTTTGTGAAGAGTGACTTTGTTGATGAACCAACAGGGAATTATTAATTAATGTTTTGCAGTTTCCCCCAGCTCTACAGAGGTTTAAGTATTAAGTATTGTTCAGCTTAGTGTTGTGAGTTTACATACTTTAAGTTTCCTGTTCAGTCAGGACCACTTCAGTCAAAGAAAACTTTATTTCTATTTGCAACAAATTTGGTGGTACGCTCTTTTCTGGGTCCTCTCTGCCTTTCCACACGCTCACGTAGAGAGCCACGGGAGCTAAAGTTGGAGGGAGCAACTACCCACCCTTCTGCAAATACAAGAGCACTTCTCTGCCCTCCCACATGCTAAGTGGAAAGCCAAGCAGAGAGAGCAAAGCTCTCTGCTCTCCACGTACATACGAGGAAGCCTGAGGCAGAGAGAGAAAACCTCCTTGCCCTTTCCGTCTGCCTGCATGGAAAGCCTAAGGCAGGGAGAGCAGCAGCAAAGATCGCTGGTACAGAACACAGCAAGCATCAATGGCAAACAGAAATGACATTGATAACTCAGACACAGCATGAAAGGGAGGAGCTGGGGTAGAAGTGGGTTGCAAAGAGATTTTCAGAGGAAGCACCAACAGTGGGCAGACTAAAGCAGTTTAAATATGGAGGCCTGAATGAGATTTGCTGATTGATTGCATAGAAAATAATCGTGTGATCCATCAGCTGATCTGGCTGGGATGTGAGCTGAGCTTAACACTGTGGCCTGCCTGAACTAACACTATGCTCAATTTTTGTTTAAAAACGTTCAATCATCAACCTCTTGCGTCTAGTCAGTTTCCTGTTTTGAGAAATGATAAATCAACTTTACAACATCTGCTAGCACCAAACAGCATACTGACAAAGTTAGCAACCAGCTGGTAAACACAGTAGAACTTTTAACGTATCTGAATTAGTTAATGTCGCTCAGGGGTTGGTAGAGACCAAAACAGAGAATGAAAAAAGAATGAATCTTGGACTTCCATTCATCAGTTGACCAGACACATGGCTCCGAATGAATATTGATGTTGCTGGATGCTGAACTGTTGACTAACATATGCATACAGCTTATCCATTTTAGAGGATAATAATATGTCAGTTTTTTTGTATACAGCTTATTGTGCTGCCCCCAGTGGCCAAAAAATAAATAAATAAAATAATTAATGCATATGTAAACCTTAGTTGAGTGTCTCAAGTTTCCAGCTCTGGTGAAATGGTCTCTGTCCACACTATGAGGAGGAATAAAGAAGGTGACTCAGATGGACAGACTCATAAGTCACCAACAGATTACTGACGGTTGACTACAGCGATTGACAGCTCACTCCAAGCTCAGGATGAATGATGGAGGGCGGCTCTCCCAACATCTCCGAGAAAACTCTGCCTCTCAGGTAGTGTTCCCTCCAGTCGAAGAGGAGGCTGTGTCGCTCCGTTAGCCGATTAGCAGCAACACTGAAAAAGTACAAACCAATCTTGAGCCTTTGATGTCCCTTTGCATAGCCGCTCTCCCTCTCTCACTCACCACAGACTGCAACCATATTTTCCCTCCCGCCCATTCCTCCCCTCCCACTCTCACTTTGCTCTCCAACTTTCTTCTCTCCCCACTCTCTCATCTCCCTCTGCTGAGCCAGATCTCTTCCATATTCCTTTTGCTCAGGTCCGCAGGCTGAGACAGACTTATTTAACAAGTGCCTGGCAGGCTGGGCGGTGCATGTGGCAGCTGTGGGAAAGAGGTTGATGTGGCCCTCTCTACCACAGGAGAGTGAATCCCAGGGAGGGAGTCTCCAGATGGGCTCGGTTTGAAGCACTTCACCCCTGGTTCCCCTAGATGAGTCCCATACGGGATAACGCTGCATATCTGAATACTAAATGCAGATTGAGTGAAATTAATTACCTGACTGTAATTTAGGCCTTTATTTACATACTGCACCTGGTACTTTTTTTAGAGTTTGTAGTATTTAAACTACATTTCTCGTCTACGCTAAAGTGGAGTGGATGTTTTTTTTAGTAATGCCCACAAGAAACTGACCTCTGTCACCACGCATTCACTATGTGTGACAGATGCTTTGATCTATTCCTGCTTCAATGCTCCTCTCTCCTCCGACTTCTACAGGCTGCTGGTATTCTCCCTGCGTGCCTCTGTGCTGACACTGCTTTCCTCTGCATCCCATTGATTCAGGAGCCCTGAGTGATAGATGGGTTTAATAAAGCAAGGTGCAGTCCCCCCAAATAAATGAGCAAACGCAGGATTTATTACCAACATCTGCATTTTAAGGGGAGTAAACATGGCCTAAGCTGGGAAACACAGTTTCATGATACTCCCACAACCCAAAGTCTGGGCCAGAAACACTTGGGCATGCACACAGCTTGTGCACATAGACACACTAACATGCCTATTACACACACACACGCACACACACACACACACACACACTTCCAATCACTGCCTTTTCTCGCTCCATGTCCTTCATTCTCTCTGTCACTTAATTCTGACATCTTTTGCTATTCATCTTTCTCCTTCAATAAAAGGAGACCTTGGTTCGTCGAAGATCTTTTTGGCATCTCTCTTCTTCTCATTTACTCACGTTCTTGTCTTTTTTTCTTTTGTCTTACCGCTTTTATTCTGACAGACATTCCCTCCTTTTGAAGCTGCAGAGCGGTTTCTCTTTGAACCAAAGTGCTCATCACTAGTTTGTCAGCCTATATAATGGTCTTTCTGTCATAAACAGCAGCACATTTTATTTGCCCTCTCCTTTTTTTTTTGCCATGACAGTGCTACAGGCTGCTTAGTGTTGGTGATTTATCCATGCACGGTGCCAGTGGAGCTAAATCTCTACTCCCCTTGGCACTGAAACAGTAGTGTGCATGGTTTAATTTCAGCTCTGAAAGACTGTCGTGCTGCAGTGATAATGCAGGCCTGTTTGCCAGTGATTGGACTAATTAATAGGCTCACAGATGATTCGCGGCTGTCTTACCCAGCCACTGTGGAGGAGGGCGAAAAAAGGAGAAGGAAAAAAGGGAGAGGGCATAAGCAAAGTAGCTTGACCCGTGAACTTCACAGCCTCTTAAGGAACGGCAGGTTCACTCATTAACTTTCATGTGCATGAAAAAGAGATTAAGCTATAAAAGGGCACAAAATCACACCCACAGATCACTGCAGTTTTTCCCAAAGCATGTTTGTTTATTAATGACAGCATTTTGACCGCTTGGTCGATAATTACAAACACATTTAGCAGCTCTTGCTCACACTTTTCCATTCTCCCCTTCGTACTCCCCCCTGCTGCTTGCAAATCTGATACCCTGAAAGGTTTATACAGGACTTTGTCCCTCCCTTGCGCTCCCTTTCTGTCTCACTGCAGATGACCCACTAAAGCTTTATACAATGAGTGCTACTCTGATAGCTATCCCTCTGTGTAATTACAGACCGAACTGTGACTAAATGAAAGAAATGGTGTGTTTACCACACATGCATTAGTCAACAATATGTTTCACGAGGGGGGAGAGGTATTTGAGCGCAGACTTGACTGCTGACAATGATGAATGACTGCAGTGTATAGCAGCTGAGCAATTTGTCCGCAAACCTTAAGTCTGGAATTTAAGTGTCAGCCTAAATTGTATGTACACACACACACACACACACACACACACACACACACACACACACACACACACACACACACACACACACACACACACACACACAAACTCAATAGACTTGTTTGTCACACACATGTTCCCTGTCTGTTCTTATGTGTGAAGCTCTGTACATCAAGTGCATAGTAAAAAAAGGAATGTATTCACTTCAAAGAATTACTGTTTAAACAAAGCCAGCAGCAGGGGTGACACTGTTTTAACAGAGGGCGCCATACAGCAGTGAGAAATCCTCAAATGTGTGGTGCAAAGTGCTTCACACTCATTTGATTAACCCAGTTTATCCAGTGTAAAGGCACAGCATGGGCGTAATGTGCAACAATGCGAGTACAGATGTCTTGAATTTAACCTCGCTTGTGAGACACATGTGTATCTCTGCAGTGGCGGGTGATGGTAGCAAGTTTGTGTGGGTGATTTTTCTGGTGTTTCTTTTTTTTTTTAGCAGGGCTGCGCTCACCTGACACACTACACTAATTTAAGGAGGGCCTGGCCCATATCTCCATACAGACACTGGACTATTAATGAAGCTGATTGCATAAATCATCACTGCTGCCTGCTGCCTCATGTTTTACTGCTATCTGTATTACAGAGGGCCATCAATGTTTTAAATGTAGTCCTCTTCATTCTGTCAGATACAAAACCTTTCCTGTGTTAACAACCCCCATAAATGTCTGGCTCAAATTGAATTATTTCATTTTTGTGGGAGTGGGTCACTGCAAATTCTGTGAAGGCCAAAAAATAAAATATGGAGAAAACAAGTGTCTATTCAACTTAGAAACAGTTTTTAATAGCACCACATTATGTAAATGTGATAACAGTTTAACATGTCTGAGTAAACCCCTGCACGCCATTTTTTACATAAAAGTCTTGACAAAAGTACAACAAAACAGTACTTCTAGCCTGTTCTCATTCCAAAGTCTACAAATGCCAGCACCTTTGCAGTGCTTTCGGCATAAGATCCAGACGCCAAAAGCCATCTTTCGCATATGAATGACATGATTTGGATGGAGCTACCCACAATGCATTGCTAACTACAGCACCAAACTGTTTTACAGGAATACATTATTTTACTATTGGATATTGGCTGTAAATTAACAGCACTTGCTTATATTGAAGGCTTCATGACTTTATAAATGTCACTGTAATGTGATGCCTACTAAACACACACACACACACACACACACACACACACAAACATATATACACAAAAATACATATGATAATAAATAAATAAACAATCAAATATACATGAAATGATTCATATGATTTAATGTGATGTAATATTTGAGCATCTTGGCACTTTCTTTAGATTATCTTTGAAACATTAGATGACAGCCTACATGCTCATGTGCCATTTGGTTGCATTACTTTACTAGACAGCTCATTTTAGCACAAAGGGAACCAAAAATGTTTTAGCTGCTTTTGCTTGCACAAGCAAACAGCAAGCCTGGCACAGCCTTCACACACAGAAAAAAAGGATTAACAACTCATTCTATTTACAGTTTTAATTTGATAACAGTCACTAACAAAATGAATTTAAAAGTGCGTGACAGTTGCAAGATTACAATCTAGAGCAAAATGTTAATTACAAGGTTGGACCTAGTAAGCAACTTGGTACAAGTGAGAACTAAATGCACACAGTTGTCCAAGATATTGAGCACACTTGATTACAGTACTTGGCCATGTGGCCTCTCTAACTTTAACATTTTACTTTGCTTTCGCTGCATAATACAAGTAGCCATTGTAGCTTTTAGCTACATACAGCTTTTCCATTGTCAGTGCATAGTGACATTACATTTTACCCTTTTTCTCATCAATTTTTCATCCAGTCCTCTGATTGTGCCTCTCCGGCATCTTTGCAAGTTGCTTAGCTCACTCAAACACATGTCGTTTACCAATTGCTTAAGAAAATAGCAACAAAAATAGAGAAAATGTCACTCAACCACGCAGCACACTGTCACTGTGCCTGTCACCTAAGTCTGAATTTAAAAAAGCTGTCACTTTAACAAAGAGATAATGCAGCAATGTTACATAGTCCATGTCTGAAAAGGCCACAGAGCCGACCTTTCAGTCATCACAACTTGATCAGGAGCATTAATATCTCAGAAACTGTAATGCAAAACCTTCTCCACAACCTGTGCTGTGCCATAGTACATACCTTACAACTGTAAGGTCCAAATACATTCATTTGATTGATTAATTTTGTCTATCACAGTATTGGGGTGTTCATTTTAATTTAAAAATAAAAACATACTTTTCTGGGTCTAAATTGTCAAAAAGTCTCATATCTTTCTTTTCACCTGAACTCTCAAAAGGTGCATTTCCTGGCAGCACAAGGCAGATGTGCGACAAGACCACTGCAGAACTTGCCGTGTGTCTGTCCTAACCAGCTGAGTCTTAACCTGGTCCAAAGTGCCATCAGGAGAAGAAGAGTGCAGTCAGCCCCAACCTAATACCAAGCCCTCCCACTGGGGTGAACAGTGTGCAATGCAGCCTTAACTACATAACATTGCTTCTCTGCATGGACCTCTGGGGTTCAAAATCATTGTGTATTCCTGAGCTGCTGGTTCAGGGTTGCTTGGGGGGGTCCGAGAGCACAGCAGCGTGTTAGCAAGCAGTCGGGGCGCGGCTGTAAATGATTCATATTGTACAGGCAGGCACGCTCATGCTAGTGCTGATTTTAAAGCAGCAGCTGAATGATGTCCTCTAACTCAAGGTCTGGGGTCCCTGAGCACACATTACGCCTCAGGTTAGTCACATTAATGAGGAAGAGGTGACCCCCCCACTTCTTTTCTGCAATGTTGTTCACATATGTTTCAGGAGATTTTTGATGAAATGTGGCATTGGAGGGCCATTAGTCCAGGTATGCTCAGTCACTGCAAAGTGGATGGTAATCTGCTCTGGGACAGTCTGTGCTGGAGCCGTTCCCCAGTGGGAATGTGTCAATCTGCCGCCACTGAAATGAACACCTCTTATACCTTACAGTCCTCTTTTTCTCCCTTCTCTCGGGGCTCATTCTCTCATCTTCCCCTAATCTCAATCTCCCTCTCTCTTTCTTTCTCCCACCTTCTGAGCTTGTATTTTACCTCAGTCAATCCCCAAGAAGATGAAGTGGCAGGATAAGGTCGCGGCATCTGTAAAGGCTCTCAATGGGGCTTAATGAATACCATTAATTCAATCGGGGGACTTGTTTGGATGGCCATGGCCTTTGTCCAGTCATGATTAAGCGATGCTATCAGTTATCAATCGTAATGAGCTTTTGTGGTCGTGGGAGACGGGTGCCGGCTGGTGAAATAATAACATCTTGGTTTGATGATAGCGAGTATAGGGCCAGACACCTATCTCATCCTGACCATGTGATATGATGTGTGGGAGGTAGTATGGGCATACAGTATCTCATAGCTTAGAACCGGCCTGATGGATTCATCAGCACATTGTTGCTTTCTGTACGAAGACTGTGATCATTTGACAGTCTTTCTTGTTAGAATCATATCAGTTCATGTCCTTAAAGCAAATGTAGTCAATATCTTAACAACTGATCAAATTAACAACAAAGGGGTCACCTATGAAGATCAATGCTCAGAGAAATGATCCTAAGCCTTATCCTCTTTGGTTGTTGATGTCATTGGTTGGTAATATTGTATTTTCAATGATATAAGTGAGTGATATTTTTAAGGAAATAAAGGCAAAATTCTGGAAAAAATAGTTATGAAATATCCAAGGGAAGTTGACAGAAATAACTATATTTGAGAGTCTGCCTGATATTAGACAGATAACACTACACTTCGCTTCCATCTTCAGTCTCACATTGTGTCCACTCAAACCTATTTCCTTCGGGGAATGGGATTCGATTTCCTCTAACCAGTCACTAGAGAAAAACGTATCTGCCTGATTCTAACATCATTTTAAGTCCACACTGATGTGAGGCAAGGCCAACAAACCAGTTTTGCTAGGCACTCTGCAGAGCAAAGTGAAAACAAACTAAATTGTTGGGCGTTACTGAGAAAACATGTTGATTAAGAACAGCCGTGATTTGGAAAAAGAGATGTGGATAAAGTATTGGAGCTGCACCCATTCATTCCCATGAAAGTTGCTCAGTGGTGCCAGAAGCCAAAATGGTTCAATTGCCGCATATAAAATTATCCGAATAGTTGGCACTGCCTCCGCACTGTGTGACCCATAGAGCTAGATAGTTTCGTCGGCGTATCCAGCTCCTTCAAGTTAAGCACTCTGTTGACATGAAACGTGATAACATAAATTAATCATGCAGCTCTTTTAGACTTTCCAATTGTTATCAAACAACAGCTTGACAATCTTATTAGTCCATTTTAACTGAGAAACCGTCGCTTCATGTCACCATGCCAGAAGAATCAAACTCAGTGGAGAGGGCGAGTTCAAAGGTCTGGACACAGGCAATTCATTATCCATTATCAAATATACGTTATATATGCCCAAACCTAACAAAACTGCATTATCCTACTTTCCAATCTGTGCAAAGCACAGACTGCCTCAAATAGCACACAGCTCAACTTGAAACATGAGTAAGTTATCATGCACATCGTTGAGGTATTTAGTGGCTGTTTAATGGAGGGGCTTAACAAAGGGGTCAGTGATCACCTAACTCTGCAGCTGCCCTCAGCTCTACTGAGCATAAGTGTATCTCAGCTCATCGTTGTTGTTGTTGGGTTATTTTTAAGTTGCACATGATGGTTACCAGGAATAGTTCATTACATTTGTATGCTATGCTAAGCTAAGCGGCTGCTGATGGTAGCTTCATATTTACAATAGCCTACAGATATGAGCAGCTCTAAGCAAGAAAGCAAATCAGCATATTTCCCAAAATGTTAAAATATTCCCTTAAATTACCACATGTTGATGTGAAGCATGTCCTAACATGATTAAGTATGATATTTTCTTATCATTTAAATACTATTTTAACAGTCAGCCTCCCCTCTAAGAATGTAGTGCCAAAGTACTGTAAATATGGTATAAAAGAAACAATTTTACCTGAGATATTTAAATATATTTCCACTTTTAAATCACCAAATCTTGACTGGGTTTTACTGTTCGTTCCTGTAGTTGCAGGTTTACTTGTCATGTCAGCAATGATGTTCATGTCCTCACGTCCTCATTGAGAATTCAGCATCTGTATGGTCTTTGCCCCACAGGTTTAAATAATTCACACAAAGCACAGTCTCCATTCAGTTTTTATGAGCCCCCAGTGGCAGTTCAAGGCAGTTTCAGCCTGTTTATATCACAATCTCCCTTATGTGCCCTCATCCCAGCCTTTCTTAATTTTGCATTTGGTTGCAGCCTGTGAAGCCTATAACCTCTATGTTCTCTTCTGGTTTTTAATAACAAGCTCCACAACTATTACAGGGATTCTGTAGCCTTAACAAAGAACTACTGTCTTTGTAAACACTCTACACCGATATGATTCATGACACAGGCTATTTAAGTGCACATATGACTTTTAAGATAAACCCAAGGGCGAATTCTTGGATGGCTTAGATGCCGACCAACAAACAAAAACAAACAACCCATCATGCAGAGGCACCAACAGCAACGGGAAGAGCCTATTGTACAGGACGGCTGAGCAGAGCCGCACCAGGCCTGGAGTGATGCACTATTCTCATCTCTCTCATAACGTTATTAAAAGTTTGAGCCTGGAGGCCATGAAGGTTTAGCAGAGGATTATTATTTCAAGCTCCCTGCAAAATAAATCAATCCTTTATCAAAGTCCGCAGTCCCCATGAACTGCGTAATCAAATTGAACAGTGTTCTAGGCTAGTATCCTGTTACTGTTCTATTAAATTGAGCTATTGCTGTGGGAGATGGCTCAAATATAGCCTTCCATATAAGACATGGGTGTTATGCGCAGACAATTGAAAAATCCCATAAATTTGGCAGTGTGAAACATTTTTCCTAAAGGATTCCTTCTTTGAAGTTTTTTTCTCTCTCTCTCTTTCTCTCTCTCTCTCTTTCTATCTCTCTTCATTACCTTCTGAGCGCAGAAAATGTTTTTTGTTAAAGAAAAAGATTGTGGTCTACAGAAAGCTCGCTATGCAGACATTTTACCCTATGCACCAGCCAAATCATCATTTCTTCACAACTCTTAACTACTCGTGCAATCACGCAACCAAGACTGCCTCTCTGACATTTAGAGAGAATACATCAGCCAGACCTATTCCCATTGTTATATCACATATTCCTGTAATGCAATTTCTGAACAACAGTATCTCCCCCTGCTCCTGCTCTCTCTTTCTCAGGCCGGCGCGCCTGTCCGCGCCCCGTGATTGGACGATGCCTTCTTGCAGCCTTGGCGCTTCTATTCAGCCGGTCGCTGTTGAAATGGGCCCGTCAAGCGGCAGAGCACGTGAAGTGTTTTTGCTCTTACGGTCAATGAAGGAAATGGCAGTGAATTTGAAAATATGCTGATGACTCCACTTGAAACAGCAATTCGTCTGAATTTAGAAGAGGCCGTGTTTCTCTCACAGACACGCACACCTCCACTCCCCTGGCCTCCTTCACAGGGTTTCCCATGATGTTGGCAGGGATTTCACCTCGGAGATAAAACGATATTATCCGGGACAATGGATACAATGTGTGAGACTACACTACAACAAGACTGGATTTCCTTTTTGTTTGTTTCCAGTCAGTTCTTGGCACAACACGGGAACACATAAACATCTGTATGTGAGCATTGTATAGAAAACCATGATGTCCCTGGCTCAGCAGCATGAACTGTACACGCTGAACCAATTCTGAGGCTGCTACTCCCTGACAAACGCTGCTCCCCTGACCGTACGGCTCTGTCTAGATATGAAACTGCAGAGCTTCTATTTAGTGTTAAGAGCCACTTAACACCCTTCACTTGCTAAAAAAATGTGAGAATAAAAAAAAAACATCACCTAATTAATTTCCTGTTCAAATCCAAAGGAATGTTAGCATTAAGCAACATTCATGCAGGGGCCAAAATATCTCATTAAAGAGACGACTGGCATCATGCAAAGCCTTGTATTTATATAGTGGTAGCAAAACCGATGTTTAAAACACATATGAAGAAATTCCTTTACTTCACATGTGTGTGCTTGCATTGGGATTTATTAGTGACTGTTTTGTATGCAAAACACAAAGCACAGCTGGCATTTGCACTTTGCATCTCATCCACTGTAACCTAGTGTGTGTCATTAAAAGGGAGCCTAGAGAAGCAATTTAAATTGAAGCTTTGATTGAACTTTTGATGATTGCTCAGAGGTGTGCTGAGGTACATCCACACTACCACACATACCTGGACGACAAGAAAGAGACGCTCCATCGTTAGAGCTCTAATTAGGTTCTAGAGGAGCGGCTGTGACAGGAACATCACTTCCTGTTCAAAGACATGGACTTTGTCACTCAACTTTTGTACACACGCAGTTTTTTTTTTGTTGGTTTTTTTTCTCTCGACAGTAATGAGCTGGGCTCATCCTTTCTGTTTGCCTCATGCAGGTTTTGTTTTTTACATCCTCACCTTCAGACAGTACATCTTATTTATTTGCTCAAGGGCTTGTCAAATTTAAAAAGCACTGCTATTATCTTGTAACTGCTGTCAATTATGAATAGAAACATCAAACAACCAGAGTATTACCACATCCTTTCCTGTGCCTCTCACACTCATTCACAGACACACAGACACACTCCGGTTCTCTCTTCTGATGCTTCAGTGAATGAATTAAATTACTTCTCTGACTCTACTCATCCTTGTTATTTAAGCAATGTCCCGGCCTGCACCTGGTCCGACTTTGTTGCTGGAGTTGTAGTGGGAGCCTGGTATTTTAAAACAGTGATGGGCCCTCATGCACTGTCAGGGACTGACAAGACCTTTTGCTTTATCTTCTAATGGACTGGTACTACTCTAATGCCAAAGAGAAAAAGCTATATTAACTAGGTGTAAGTGTGTGAAAATATGCTTTCTTGCCAAGACTTAGATAAGAAAAGTGACTCTCATGTCTATACACTAAATAGGACATTAGCTTAGCTTATCTGCTTAGACTAGAAGCACGGGAAAAAGCTGTTCTGCTCCATCCAAACTCCAAAATATTTTACGCCCAAACAAATGAGATACAACATATTCATTAGTGAGCCCTAGATGTGTTTTGAGTTGTTATTTTTGAATAGCACCAGAAATACACCCACCAACTGTATCATAGTGTGCAAATGGAAGAGAGGTTCATGTTCGTGGCAGCGCAAGATGTAAACATTAATGCGTCCTCCTCGGCTGAGCTGTAACATTAGCTAGCTCAGTGATGCTAGGTGAGCTAGCACTAGTTGCAGGCTTCCCTCTGCATGGTGATTTGGTTGGCAGGTGTCATTTAGCTGTCATGAAATGCAGAGCAGGTGGACCCAAATGCAGGAGACAGCAGGAACTCGAAAAGTTTTCAGTTCAAAGAAACAGCAACTGAACCCCGCATGACCAAATCAAGGATCCAACAAAGACCGAACTGGAAACCAGGACTTAAATACAAACTAGACTGACGAGCAGATGAAGTGCAGAGAACAAAGGCAGAAGGGCTCAGGTGAGGGGAATAAAAGACTGAAGAACAAGCAGGGAGCTGATTGGCTGCGACACATCAGGAGAGGGGAGGGGCTAACGAGGCTGATGCAGGACAGGTGTGTCGATGGGTGAATGAGGGAAAGGCAGCACAGGAAGACAGGATGGGAGAAAAACACAGTAAACTGAACCCCCAAATCCAAGAAAGCGCTATTTTCTTAATAACAAGCCAATCAAGTGAAAACAAAGACAGACTAAATAAGAAAGGCAACTAAAATGAGTCTTGTGTAGACACTTAGTCCATTCCTCCCAAAAGTCTGAAGGAATCAGGACACAGCAGACTGTGACATTGGCAGAAGGAAAATACATTGAATTAAAACACAAGAAAATTCCCACATGAAACTGGTCTGCATTATCTTAACTGACCAGGTCATAATTACTGAAGACTGACACTACTGTTGAGATTTTAAAATGTAATTTTTTGGCACTTTGAGCCCCACAAGGTGAGGCACCATCTTCGATAATATAAAGGAGAAGGCAGATATCTCAACACTGATATCTCCAACACACAGCAACTCATACCAAACAGTCTACAGTGATAAATAGCACTACAGGTAAGAGGTCCAGTATATTTGGGAATGACCTGTCCCTTTAAAGTACCTGTGTTCACAGGGCAGTCTTCCCATATAGGTGCAGTATACACAGAGGTCATCTTTTTACAAATGCCAGCACCTTTGTGGACCTGTAAATATCATTATATAACAGGTGTGGGGAACCTTTTTCCTATCAAGGGCCATTTTTATGAAGTCCTCTGAGGTACATACTAAATTTATGAACATATATGATGCAACAATTATAGATTTTGATAGTATGAAAAACCACAGTTGTCACGTTTTCTCGATTATTACATGTAAATACTCCTTCACAAACTCCTTCATGAGGTTTCAGCTTCTTAGCTATTATTTCACTCACCACAAAACTTGTCCTCCAAACACTGTCTCTGTCAGTCTTGTGAAAGCTGATTGTTGGGCACCCCAACGACGACGAAGCGCATTCATTTTATCAAAACGCATTTGTCCTTTCAGCTTGTCCAGTTTAGCATGTTTCAAGCTGTAATGACGCTCGAGACTGGCCTTCTTCATCACTTCCGGCGCCACAAACTAGCCAAAGTTTGCCTTTCACTTCCACAATGATATAATCCATTTCTTTTCTGGAAAACGCGTCCACCTTCCTTTTCTTGGCACTCGCCATGACACGTCACTTGCCAATCAATCCCCAAAGTTATCGCGCGATGGCACGTAACCTCACGTGTTGTGTTCACTGACCCTGAACCTGACTCGGACACGCATAGCCGTCAGTGTTGTCTCACAAAAGTAATTGCTGTCACATTTTTTCCCTGAGTTTATATGTTTATTTTTATAATTGCTTGGTCTCGTGGGCCGTACGCCACCTCAGGTTTATAAGAAAGTGTGTTTGTATCTTAAGTTGCTACCATACATCAACAATACAGTTATGTTGCAGCTGTAGCAGCAGCTGCCATTTACGACATCACTCGATTGGCTGAGTCTGTCTTATTAAAGGCGGAAAACATGAGTAAATTAATCTTTTAAATAATGGGAATTATTTGCCCTAAAAAATCTTGCCCTATTCACAAGGCCCCTCTCGGCAAGAAAGCGAATAAGCATATTTTCCAAAATGTCAAACTGTTCCTTCAAGGCCAAGATCATCTATGCCTCAAGATGCTTTTGGGAAACATGGCCCAGATCAGTCTCAGATATTATTTCATATGACTCACAGATGAGTCAACAAATTATGAAGTGACCTTTCTATGGGCTGATCTGTTTATTTAGAATGTGAGAACACATAATTCCCTGCAGTTTAGTAAAAAAAAATCCATTTCGTGCCCCCCCTCCGTCACAGGACAAACTGCGATTAGAATGTGCTGCAGTTGAGTAACAACATACAACTGAACTTTCATCAAAAGCCAATCAGTGGTTTCTAGAGGGACGGACCACAGCTGACTCATATTTCCTTTTGTTATTGTGGAGAGCAATTATAACAGCATAGAAAATCTGTTATGATGTTTGGATTACACATTAGACTGCAAAAGCCAAAGCTGAAGACCAGTGACAAGCACAACCCAAATAAACAGTTACCATCGCAATTTCCTTTTGTGAGAAATAAAACAACTCGCAGCGTGGTGGCAGCTGATGACTGATGATCACTGCACTTCATAATGCAGACTGAACTGTGCAATATATTTGGGTCAACATGAATTCTTTTTCAAAGGGGATATGTTTGCAGTCAGCTGTATGCCAAATCTGTTACTGGTTAAAAGGCGGCTGCCCAGAACTATAATGAAGAAGTGCAATGTCCAGATGTGAAGTCACACTGAGCTACTTGTCACCTCTAATGGGGCGTATTAATGAAGCTCTGCAGGGCTCCAACTCCTGCTACTTTTTATTCATTTGTTTCTGATCCAACGCTGCAAGTCCTTCCAGCACTGTACTCTGTCCTCCACATGTTTAGTAAATGTACAAAACTACATGCATGAACAATCAAAGCTGCCATAAATCAGTGGAATACACTCAATAGCTCAGTTACACTTTGCTGGTATCAAGAACTTCGTTTCACTTCCAGAGCAGCTGAAACGATCAAAGCATTGATTCAGCAAGATGTTCGAGATGCTCCACAGGGATGTTGGTCCACACTGACTTGCGTCTGTTATGCAGTGTACCTGCAGATTTTCCATCCATGTTGTGAACATCTATATTTCATCTCATCCCAAAGGTGCTCTATTTTTGCTAAGATCTTAGTCGATTTAAAGAAGAATGTGCTTTAACTGTTGTAATTTAAAGGAATGGCTTGGCATTTGGGAAAATATGATTATTTCCTATTTGGCAGAGAGTTTGATAACGAGATTGGTGGCACTGTCAAATCTGTCCATCAAAGGAGCTGTATGCAACATTCAGAGCACTAATATAGCAGCAAACAGCTATTTGCAATGTAAAGACATAGTGGAGTAATGGCATCCTGAGCAGAGAATGAAGTCACACTCCCTGTGTGTGTGTTGTAATCTGAGCTTCTCCGACTGATGTTTCGGTAGCCTGCTTACACATGTTAGTACATGTAAGTCCCTGTCCCTGCGCTTCCTACTGGCTAGCTCTGTGCTACTGTTCTGCACTGTGCTCATGCTGCGGCTATTGCAGATATTCGGACAGCTTCTCCGCAGAAGCGCACTACTCTCCAGATTCCCCCCATGGTTTAAAGTGTTAGCTCTGTTGCATGGTTGCCATTGTTTATTGCCATTTATGGTGTTAGCAAAGCACCACAATGTGCCAGGCTTTGGAGTCAATTTTTGTCTGGTGTAAACAAAAGTCTTTGACTTATGGACTGAAGGAGCCAAGGGCCGGACCTCTGGTCTTTTGTTTAGTTGAGGACCTGCCCTATCTCCTAAACCACAGCCGCTGACATTACGGAAGCATCAAAGAAGTTTGTGGACAATCAATAGACACTGCGTAATGTCCTTTAGAAATCAGGTTATAGTGTAATGTAATTCATTTACCATATATGCTGCCTATAAAGGCTGCTATTACCTGTGTTTCTTATTATTGAGGTGGATAAGAAGCAGCACAGCTACAATGGCTTTTATTCAGACAGCAGTGTTTAACCATCAGGTTTTACTGTTTGTACTGCAGAATCAAGGAGCAAAGACTTCCCACACCCAGCATTTTGCAGCAGTGCTAATACTGAGGACATACCAATTTCTCCACAGAGCCTCGCCAATCAATAATGTAATGCAGCCGCAAGATATTTTGTGTTTTGAGCAAGAGGTTCAGAATCTTCTGTAAAACCTCCCTGAGCACAACTTTTACTTTTCTTTTTTGGATGGAAATGAGAGAAATGTAGGAAATGATGACCTGGGGAATGACTGAGGAAAGAGGAGGGGGAGTCGAACAGCTCTTACTATATGGAGCTAGAGTCTCTGAAAGTGGACTTTTTCTTTAATCCACTGCTGCATTTGTGAAATTTGTGACGTGTGACCTTAGCCAGGTTGAAGTGTCCTTCAGACCAGGGGTGGAATCTAAAGTTGCTGGGGTACTTACTTGTACTTTACTTGAGTTTTCATGTCACTTTCTACTTAAACTTCACCATAATTCAGAAAATAATGTCATTTTTACTCCACTATATTTATTTAGATTTATTACTAGCCACCTGACACTTTTTCATGCAAAACATACAAGACCTTTATAAAATATGATGTTCTGATAAACTATCTAACAGAATATACAACTATAGTAGAAACAGTTTGTTGATTAATAAATTAGTTGATCAACAGATAATTAACTGGAAGCTATTCTGATGACTGTTGAAGTCATTTTTCATGCAAACTCATTTTATGGTTCCAGCTACTCAAATGTCATGATTTGCTTTGATTAACTATTTCAGTCATTTTAATTTCTTTTAAAAAATAATTTTCAGGTTTACACAAAAAAACAAACACTGTGAAGGTGTCACTTCGGACTAATTGGGACAGCTAATTATATGTTTTTATTTAAATATTATACTCCTTTAAGGATCTGAATACTTCCCCATGACTGTGTCTCACAAAGACAGCTATGAAAACATCCACCTGCAAAACAATCACGTTTAATCCCGAGTAATGCCCAGCTGTACACAGGTTTTATCAGCATGTAGTAGCAGAACGCAGGACTTGTTGGACAAGGTGCCTTTAGCTGCTACTTACATACATGTGTTCTGCCTATCAGCCTGAGCAACCCTTGCCATTCTCATCTGACCTCTCTTGGTTTTTGGTGTCAGGACTGCAGTTGACTGTATTTGTTTTGTGTGTCGCAGCACTCACTCTCTATTAACTCTACATCCTGTATCTGTGGTGCACTGAACTCCCATGAGGACAGCTGTCACTGCAGATGCTGGATCTGGCACATCTATCGCCAGCGATCACGCTGTGTTCAAAGTCGAATCACGAGTCTTGCCCAGTCAGGTTTAGTCAAACAGTAACAGGATCTCTTTTTGGTATCTGCAGTGTTTATGAGTCACACCTGCATATGACCACTCACCGTCTGGAGAAACAGGGTTTTGCATAAATTGAAGACAAATATGGCAAATCTTGAGTCATGGGCTCCAGTTTATGTGTATTGTTATCTCTCATCCAGTGCAGAATGATAATGTGTTTCAGTGCTAATATTTGTTTTTTTTTCCTCACATCTCATTGTTTCAGTCATGCCCTAAAGGCGTCACATATGAACTCTGTCATCTCTCTGCATCTCTGTTGTCTTTGCCGTCATTCAAATGTGCTTAAAATAGAGAAACAGAATTAGGAAATGTTCAAGAAAACTGATGAGGAGAGCAGTTTAGAAATGTGAAAAACAACTTATAGCAAAAAAACAATCCAAAAAACACTCTCCTTTTGATAAGGCTTTTGAAATATCATTTTACACAATAGGGTATATGCTTGGCGAGCTGATCGATGTCAACTGAACTTGAATGTCAAGTGCAGGTCTCTTCAGGTGCACTTGAAGATAGCTGAAGAGCTAAAGTGTAGAAAAAAGGGAAATGGAATAATTCAGTTGGAATCTGATTTATTCATTGTGTCCTTGGAGAAAGAGAGATAGGGTGAAAGACTGCAGTACGCTACAAATTGAGGGAGCCAGTGAACCAGAAAGCCTTTTTTTTTCCATGGTGGTAATCAAAGTATCCTCCCCACAACATGTCTTCCTTCAGCCTCTTGAGTTTTCTCTCTTTCTCTCTCACACACACTCTTTCTCTTTCTCTCTCATACACACACATATAGCTGTCTACCCCTTACTGACATGTTAGATCAGATTAGCTTTCACAGCCAAAGGCCTGAAGAGGCAGTGAGCACAAGATGCCAGCCTATGCTCGCACAGTCCGACGCATGCAAGAAGTGTGCGAGGACACAGCAGGGGATGATTAGTTGTCCTCTGTGATCAGATTAACAGTTCCTTTCCTCGTGTCACTTTCTGAATGAAAGGCCTCATCCTAATTTGCTTGTTGTTTGTCTCCCATTCTCACCGGGACAAACACTGCCACTGTGTCGCCCTCTTTATAGGTGAGTAAACTAATTCCAGAGAATAGCCTCATGAGCACCATGTACTGCAGTGCAGTGCCATCCTCCTCACGCACCACTCCCCCACGTTGTCTTGTTCCTGTTTGAAAGCAGTCCAGGCATAACAAAGGGGGAAAAACACAAAAGGAGAGGCAGCGAAGCAAAGGAAGAACAAAAAAGCAATATCCTTTCATGCTTTGTCAGAAATGGGTTGTTTGGATCATACAGTAGCATTTCATACAGCCTGAGTCTGTTCCACAGGACTGGTGCAGTGAATAAATTCTGAATCATAGTGTCTGCATCCAAAAATGAAAAAAAAAAAGAGAAAACACTGGTCTTTTGCCATGTTTGTTGGATTTGTTATTTGAGCTGTGGCAGGCTGGATCTCTGGAAGGAGGAATTCATTTTAGCACACAATGCAGACCCAGAGACCAGTAAAATGACACAGACTGTCTGGGCAATCTATTTGTGCCGATTCACTGTATATGTGAGAATTTTTCGCACTCTTGGAATAAGCAGGGTTTAAACGATTAACTGTCCCCTCTGCTGTATTTACTTAAATCCTGATGAGAGCATCCTTCCTGAAATATAGTTTTTAAAGCGTACACTTGCGCTGGAATTATAAGCGACACAGCATCCGTGTGCAGTATGTTTTGTAAGCAGTTGGTGGTTATAATAATACATTATTGATTGTGTCACATCTTATAGAGAGAGAAAGATCACATGCCAGATGAAGCTGTCAATGGAGCCCTCAATCAGTGGATGCAAGGCAGGGGAGCGAGAGTGAAGCAGATGGTGCTTACTATTGATCCAAAACATGCACACACACACACTTCCACTGACTAACGGCTCAATATTGGACCTATTACAGGAAAAACTCCTCTCTTTGTGTATTTGTCTGCAGGGGTAACTGATACGCCGCCATACTGGAGTTCAAGTATGCAGCGTGCTATAAAGGGATAGTTCAGTTTGTTTGAAGTTGGGTAGACCGCCATCTTCCGTAGTTAATATACTGATGATGGAAAAGTACCCCCCTACAACTATCCCTTTAAACCTGAGCTGAGATCACTCAGGCCACAAAATCACCCACAGTGTTTTCATCCAGCGCAGACAGGTGCAGATAGCATTCTGAAATAACATTAACACGGACACAGGACCCTTTCTGTACATTTTATTTACAAAATGTATTAAAATTCTATGTACAGCACCTCACTTATGAGGTTCAGCAAATTATGCATGCATCTCTTGCTCTTTTGTACCCACTACTATGCCTGTTTATTTTTTTAGATTTATTTTCTGCAGAAGGTGAGGTGAAAAAAAATACAGAAAAACCCCAAAACAAAACAAATAAGGCAAAACCGATTTACAAAAGAATAACAATGGCTGGGTTTCTAACCTAAGGTCAGTTTGTGAGTAGCAGAGCTCGTCAAGCATCACTGATTTCACATGCAATTTCATAGAAAAGGGAAAAAAAGGGGGAAAACCAATCTTTCATCATGTAATATAAATAATTCTCATTTATCTAAATGTACACATCTTCCTCAGCGTTATTTTTCTTCACATTGTCAAGTTTCTTTTTTATATATATATATAAAACTATCTGCCCATAGTTTCAGGTGATTAGATAGCTATCTTCCTAAATCCTATGGACTCACAGTCTTTTTGAAAGAAAGGAAATTATTACAGCAATATGGAAATGTGCTAAGCTTCAGGGCTCTCCCTGGTATAACCTTGTATAAATCTATTTTCCGTTTGTATTCATATATTTTTCATTTTCATTTACTAAGTGAAGTCACCAAACACTGTTATGCTCATTAAAGGAAATCAAACCAAAAAGCAAAACCACAGCTCATTGTAAAATGTGCAATTGTTAAAGAAAATGGTAATCCAAAATACTACAGTTTAAAAGCCATTACTGTTATCCTTTTAATTGGATTGCAGTTAATCTACAATTGAATTACCCTTTTTGTTTGGTTTTACTTTCATGTACAGGAGACTTGAATGACTTCAGGGAAAGACTCTTTGGAGCGTTGAACCTCAGCGAGTCAGAGCTCCTTTGATATTTTACAAACTGTAGTTCACAAACAGATTTTTTTTTTTTTACTCAAGCATGAACACTTTGCGTTATACACTCCTTTGTCATACAAAACACACTCTTGGCAGTATTGGAAGTGCGAATTATGAACTGGTTCTGGAGTGCGTAGAAGCCAAACCAGATCATCTTCTCATCTTTATTAGTCCCATCAAACGTTCAGAAGACAGTGGCAGCAGCACCAGTGTTTAGAGTACAAACAACACACTCGTAATTGTTTTGGGCTGAATGGCGTTTACCTCCAATAAGATCAATCTGTCTTTTAAAACAAGTACAAGGTCAGTATTAGTGACTTACAGTAGTATAAAAGCTATAGTCTAATAACCAGTGTCTTACAGTGCACTGAATAGATCTAATAAAATTATCTGAACACATATAACCAGTGAAAATCTGGCAGCAGAAGGATGAAGAGTAATCGGATCATATTGATTACAAGAAACCAATTAGACACTTGTCATGTAAGATTCATCGTCTCTCTGGCACTTCAAAGTGTGCTTAGGGTTGCAAAGGATGGCTTTAGTTCTCTCATTCATTGTAACGTCAAATGTTTTACATATATATATATATCTATATATTTCAATCACTGCACCATTCTTCTGTTTTGTATGAGTTTGAAGCAAAAAGCAATATCATTGTGAATGAGTTGCATTGATTGGACTCAGAGTTCCATAAGGCACTGAGAGGAGGGAACCGCATCGGCTCTTCCCGTGACCAGTCCAGTCGTGTCGTCATTGCAGATTATCGTGCCGTGTCCGCCCGAGAGGATTTGGCTTGGAGCTCAATCCCCGTGATCCTGTCCTTTCATAGATGTTCAGTCACAGTTGTAAGGGACAATGGAAATGTTTCCTAAACCTGCGTCGACATACAGAGCAAAAGCAAACAGGGGAAGAGTTGAGGTATGTGTGATTGACCAGAGAAATCTGCATATCACTCATGCTGGGTGAAAATATGTGACTCTGAATTAAATGTCAGCTCTATATATTGGTATAAAAGATTTCAACTTAAAAATGCATTAAAAATTAGCAAATGTGGTGGTTTAGTTTGATTTAAATCAAAGGACTACTTGTCTCTCAACAGGTACAAGGCTATATTTCAATAAAATATTTTGTCTCATTTTTTTTAAAGCCCCATAAAACTTGATTTCAAATCGCATGGTTTCTCAATAACACCAAATATTTGTGACTAAATAACCATAAATTGAATATAAATTTCATAAAATTCATCCTTAAAGGTGCAGTCAGCAATTTTAAACAATACATCTGTCAAATTCACAACAAAAAAACATCTGGTGTTCATACCAGAGTCCTGCACGGGTCTGATGTTCATCACCTGCTCATGATCTGGAACTGTGATGAGCAATACTGCACCCACACATATGACCAATTCATTCTGCCACCCACACACCCCTAACCGAAACCACCAATCCTAATTAACCATGTGCTGTTCAAATAGTTCAGTTAGACGACAAGTTTAAAATTATCATTTTTTTTATCATACGTAGAAGTGAGAGAAATAGGAAAGACAATATATAACATCTCCACAGTTCCTTCCTGTGAATCAGCGACGGGACGTTCATACGTGTACACAGCACAGGGGAGAGGCTGTGTATAAAGATAAAAGGCAATGGGGGCAAGAGGGACAAAATCTGGCACCAAAGCGAATATCAGCAATCTCTCTCCAGAATCACTGACTCCACCTTCAAGTTATATATATCCTAAGAGTTTAACACTGAAAACTCAGCTTGTCTGCCTTATCAGAACTGTGCAGTGTGTTTTGATTGGATGTGATTGACAGTGCCCGCAACATAAGTAAACAACCCACCAGCTGTCATCACATTTTGTCTATTTCACGCACTTGGCCTTTTTTTTTCCAGCCGAGTCCTGCCCACTTAAAACAAATGAGAAGACAGACAAAACCAAACAAATACAGAAGTCTCTCATGTAAATAATCTAAATATGTTTTTCAGGGCCTTTAAATTACATTGCTCTGTTGTACAGCTGTACTTCTGTAAACAGACATGTCACACTTGTGTTTATCAAGAAGCAACAGAACACACGTGATTAATGCAGTCAAATACTAAACTAACAGTTTATTTAACAGTGTGCTTATCAGCTCCCCCTTTTTAAGTTCAGTGCTGTAGAGCTGCAGTATAAAGATAGTTTTTTTAAATTCCCACTTCTGTCTGTTTGAAAGTACAAGTGAGCTTTCAATGGAACTATTGAGTTTCGACAAAACAAATAGTCCCTCTGAAAGCTGTTCACAGTGTGTTCTGTGGATTGAAGAATAATGACATTGTTTCTTCAAAAGAAATGATGCTGTTGAACTTTTTAAATATGCAACAATCAACGTTTATATATTAGCGCTATATGTAACTACTGTATATGACTACATGTAGTCAGGGAGGGGTCACTTGCAGTGTCAGTTTATTTATAATCCAAACTGTGATCTTTTCTTAATCCTGAGTAGTTTTGTTGCAGTTTTGATGCCAAAACCTACATTTCCTCTGCATACATTATTATGAAAAGACACTGTATGCATGTAAAGAGCTAAACTGTCACATCCAAAATTGATACTAGATGGTACTAAAAAATCTAAATCTAAATTATTCTAAAGAGTGAGATCAATTTTTTTTTTAACAGGAATGGCCTTGAAATCACATTTGCCAAACCCACCAGACTCGATCAAAATAAATAGTATTTTAGCGTGTACAGAGCCAGCATATTTTCACATCAAAACTGGGTAAATTAGGGGTTTATTTCAACTAAACCAGAGTTTGTGATTGTTGGAACAGCAGAACGATGAGCCAAGGGAATTTTTGTGAGTTATATTTTGTTTTTGTCAACTCTGAATTAAGTGTGTTTTGCAATGATAAAAGTACTGTTTATTAAAAGGAGTATGGGGGTTTGGGAAATGGCAGTTTTGGGGCTGTTTCTGCTTAAACTAAAGGATCTTACGCTAAAAAAGGGATTTCTCTCTGTGCCAATCCTTTCCATGATCCTGTCAGAAATTTAAAATTATAATGAAGTGGCAACAACGAGCACTTTCAGTGGTTTGAAAATACCGAACATACCCTTTAAATTCATATAAAATGCAAAACAACTCTAACAGCAGCTCTGTGACACAGCACAAAACAAGAGGTGTGCATTTGGTAACTCGCTTAGATCGTGTTGTTGTACCTTCCATGTAGCCTGAGGCGCTACCCGTGCAGCTATATGTTGCAAGGTATAAACAAGTTTTGTATTTGAGTGGGGCATGTATGTTCTGTTGTGCCCGACATGACAACCGCAAACAATTTCACAAGGAGCAGCCGCACGGCAACACACACAAATAAATTATTCACTCTCACTGATATGACAGGAAGCTAAATGATTCATCTCCCACAGTGCTCGGGGACAGTGTGGACAGTAACAATAGGCGACGTACCTCTAGATCTTAACGCTCTCGGTTCCGTATACGTTGTAGCCTTCTCTGTATGTGGCAAAGTTCTGGGTGTTGGTCGGGGGAGCCGGCTTAAAATTCTGGGCATTCTTGGCCAATTTCAGCCGTTTGGTTTCTTGCCGTGATTTATAACAGAACTCTATCAGAGCCACCATCATGGCCAGCCCCAGCCCTCCAACCAGAATATAGAAGACACCAGCCACATTGCTTAGGCTGAGAGCACTTGTCTTGTCCTGGGGGAAAGTGAATAACATAGTTAAGAGTTTTGCAGTGGAGCACGGGCAGCAGAATAAAAATACAGCCTGTATCCTTCACACTGAGCCTCACATAGCCTTGAGTTAAACTGCACTGCTATATCATCATACTCTATCTTACTGGTGCTACATTATGGCAGATTATGAACACTAACAGCTACAAGCAACCAAAAATTGAAGATGTAATGAGGTGCTAAGGCTAGAATTTCGACTGGACTGATTTTTCTATGGTTGTCACAAAGTTGTAAGGAACTTACAGACTGCCATAGTCAAACCTTTCTCCGCTAAGGAGAAAGAAGCCAACTCTTAATGCTCTATTAACTGGTGAATGCAGAGCTTTCCCTTCCCTACAGTACACGTATGTAAAAATGGCTTCTGCTCTTGACCATGTTAGGAAGCTGGTCAGTATCGCATAGGTCGACAGCTCTGAAAATCCCTATCTTTTTTGTTGTTGTTGTTTTTTTTTTTTTATCTTCTTGGAGACATGTACGTATAACTCTCATGGCAACACTGTCATACAGTACAGTCAAATTCATAATAGATGAATGATAGCTCCATTATAGAGTTAAAAAAAACACTAAAGATCAAACCATTTTGCTGCTGCTTACCTACCAAACATATTCATTAAAAATTTGTTCATTAGAGTTTTACTATTTGCAGTTTAACCCTATGAGCATGGAAATATTAAGCTATTTAGCAACCCTGACCTATAATCTGAAGCTTTGACTGTATCTCAGAGGGTTAAATAGTGAGTTTATTACATTCCCCAACTTCTTATAATGTGCAAACAGAGCCTCTAACCTCAACTTCGAGCAGCCACAAGATTTAGAGGACACCCTACAGCGCTCTCACTGCTTAGAGAAGTTGAATTTGAGTAAGTCATCACAATAAGAGGCTCTGCTTGTTCGTCACACCACAGGAGGCCGAGGAATCTAATAGACACATCTCGGTGCAAACTAGTAACAACACAAATAAATCAAATTTTCATTAACAGTTTGGTAAATAGGAACAGCAGCATAATGGTCAAAGTATCATGAATGTCAAGAGTGAAAATGAGCAAAAAATAGCATTTATCAACAATTGTTAACTGCTGTGATTCAATTGAAATAGTGTATCTGAAAGGCACTTTCCCCACATTATTATCATTACAGTTTCATCAAAAAAGAAAGAGTTTCTACATATGATTTTGCATCAAAAAATGTCTAATTTCTATGGCAATAAAAGAAAAATTTGGGGAAGCAGTGCCTCGTGTGAAAGCCACGCATAAACTGTGTTACAGTTTGTGGCGTAAAAACTGAGAAAAAAAAAAGAAAAAATATGTGTAGCAAATAAAGAAAATGTACACTATAGATGTCAGAGAAGTCTTGTCTTGCATATGAACAGTACGTCAAAATGCAATTTGGAATCAGTACAAAAGACCTGCAGCGACTGACCTTACTTCCAGAGTCCTTGGTTCCACATTCACCCTTATCGTACCACCATTTGTTTTTCAGCTTGTCTAAGATGCCTTGTTCACTGAGTTTCAATACTGCAAGGTTTACAGGAGTTCTTCACGTGGGAAATAACATAAATAACATTATATTATGTTATTTTATGTTATTCAACTTTTAAACTACTACATACTTTACAAAGCGATAAAGCAGGGCTCCTGGCTATGTCAACATCACAGAGAGCAGGCATTCTACCTATTACCTTCATAACCCCTAGTCTAAAGCCAGGACCTACCCATATCGCTTTGAGTAATCGGCAGACGCTGTTAACAGGGCGACGAGCAGGTACCGAAAGTACAATCTGCAAGTCTATGAATATCAAAAAGAACCGGGGCACACTGGTTTGGGGGGCAGGAAACAGATCATAGAGGCTTTCTGAACAGCATTTAACAAGTTTAGTCCAACAGGAGCTTTGTCTTTACAAACAGAAAAATCTAAGTGATGCCTTTCCATTTCCACAAAATCAGCCTAATCCTGCGATGGCTAATACTACTGTCAGCAGCGTGACAACAATCAATTCTGAAGGTATTACAACCAATTTCATATGCAAGCAACTATGCCCAAAAGTGAAAGCTTAATTAATTCTTACGTGTTCTATCCCAACATATCGCTAAGAAAACCTTATCTCTCAATTACGCCAGATTAGTGTCAGATGAGTGTGTCCCAACCAAACTGCACAGAGCTGCAGGACTAAGCTCAAAAGCATCAGTGGAGTAATTCCTCGCGTATTTGCCTGTAGCTGCATAATCTAATGTCTGACACAGCTGTTTCCTGCATTCTGATATCCAAAGGACGTCAAACCACCATGTGTAATCATAAATTATCATAATGTTCTATTGCACTAAATTACTTTTTTGGGGGTGGGGGCATTGTAAAGATGGATAAAGATCACATTTTGTAGTTGTAATATAACAGGGGATCATTTGTGGTTCGGATCAATCTCTATGAAAAAAGTGAGAAGCAAAGAAAAATAGTGCATCGATAAATGAGTGACCTGACTACTCTCGGGAACAATGCCCCCCAAGGGGACTGCTGCAATGCATAATGCACTGAGAGAAGATTACACCACTGTATATCCCTCATAGCCAATCTGGAGAAACGGACTGTGAAGACCAGACCATTGTCTTTGCTTTGAGAGACATTGATTAACAATGCAATTACCCTGTAACATGCTCTGTGTCTGAAACTCAATCTAGGCGGCACTGTGTTGTGCCTGAGGGTAAGAAAGGGCTGTGTTAACTGTGTGTGTGTGTGTGTGAGGGGGGCATGCATGCAGCTGTGTGCATGATTATGAGCATCTCCTGATGTCTGTTGGAAGCTGTGAGTGGTACGGGGCCAAGCGATGCGCTGTTTGGAGCAGATCGCTCCAGGCCGCTTTATTCCAACCTAATCGGGCCTTTCCACTGAGTCCTGGGGAGCCAAAACAAGCCAGGAAACAGACAGTACATACCTGTGCACGATAAAAGATCGATGACAGCACAAGAGACAGATGCTTTCAAATGGCTGCCGAACATCAGTAGCACAGGGAGGCCTCCTGAGCTCAGTGGCTTCACAACATAGCAATGTTAGCAAACATTGAAAAAAGTGACATAAAAAAGTTCAGGAATGAAACACAGGCATTTAGTTTCACATTATTTGATCTATGCAGCTGCATGTTGTGATGCTATTTAAAAAAATGGCTACAGTTTAACTGATCATTTGGGTCTTTGGCCAATCCATGACAAATGACATTAAGGGTGCAATGACACAATCTGCAGTCCACAGGACCTTGCAGCTTGTCTGTAGTCAATTACCTGATCATCACATTTGTGCTGACACCATCATTTGTCACTAAATTGACCTGCATTGTAAAGAATATAATGCTATTGCCTTATGGGTAATCTAGTGAAAATAACACAATTCTTCATGGCACATAATGTAAGTAACATTATCCAGGATTGTCATGGTTCAGTGGGTTCCACGCTCTGCACCATTAACTTCCACATTGGGGGAAAAAAAATCATTCATCATTTAACCACAGAAGAAAAGGGAGAGATCTGCTGGCCAAAGGGGTCACAGCTGGGTTATTCATGATTAAGGGGGTAGGAGATGCATGTAGTGGAATCAGACCACAGGTGGTTTATCGGATGACTCATTAAAAAGAAATCAAAGGTCTTTTTGTTTAATTAGAGTTCTCACGTTTGCCTGCAATGCTTAGTCCCCTCAAGACGCCGCTGTTCCCCTTGCTTTCCTTTTGGCCTCAGCTGAGCAGCCATTTTGATGCATTAAGCAGAATTTATCACGTTGGCTTTAAAGCTCACGGGTTCTGGGCCCAGTGTCATGGATGTGAAGCAGCTGTGCGGTGAAGTACTGCAAAGCTGTGTATTTTGGAGGATTAGCAAACTTCACCTTCAGGAGGGACAGCTGGAGGTTGCGGCCTTTTTCAGCGGAAAATAGTCTTTAAAGGCCATTTCTTGGATTACGCGCGTGTGACTTCATCAACTGCCAAAGCTGCCTAAACACATTCCTAATATTTACGACTAGCTGATCTGCCCTACACACGTGTAAGGGTGAATAAATAAAGCTCAACCTTTCACAACTGCAGGGCAGCCGCATTCACCTAACAGTCTCCTTTTTTGAGAATCTCCAGCAACTTCAAACAAAACTTATTCTATGAAAATGACACTCTTATTAACCACGTATGTTATTTTTCTGTAGGCTAAGCAAAGGCTCCTTAGTTTGATCTGAGCTGTTAAAGCGTCTGGTCAGACAAACAGTTAATTTGGTGATCTGCCGTTGGGCAGCAGCAGGTTGGTTGGGGTGGACAGTTGGTTTGGTTATGGTTGGGTTGATGTAACAGCCTTGCCGATTACTCTGCACTATGGTACCCGATTGTGGTGACATCGAGGCTGACCTTGGAGTCACCTCCCCCGCTGCCGCACTCTCCCTTGTCGTACCACCATTTGTTTTTCAATTTGTCCAAGAGGCCTTGCTCATTCAGTTTTAAAACTGCCAGGTTAACAGCATTTCTTGAAACGATAAAACATAACTTGTAAGAAAATGCACAGGTCCGTGAGAAATCTAATGCAAAGTAAGAATTGTACTAAGCATCATAACGATAAATGGTAGTGAGACTACCACTGTCAAAGCAGGGGGGCTTATGCACAGAATCTGTTAATCAGAATGGTCTAGGAAAGGACAAATTGTTTAAGAATTTCAGGAATGTGGAGAGATAAGAAAGGCTCATATAAGGTAAAGACAGTGTTAAATCTTGGAAAAGGTGGCATGAAGGGTTACGTAGTTTAGAACTGAAGTGTGCGGGATGGGGACACTTGTCATTGAGAAGAAAAGTAACAACAACAAACATCATGCAATTAACATTCGTCACAAGTGACAGCGCAGCTTTTAAAGGCTAAATTGAAAAACCATTGAACTGTTAAATTAAATGTGACAACACAACAGTCAGGTAGGACAGCACACGGGACAGAAGGAGAGATCGAAGGAGAGAGAAAAGCAACAGTAAGAGAGACATAAATATGAAATGATTGTTAGCTTTAGCCTTATCATCTGGATTTCTTATTACTTAGAAATTAGCAATTCTTATCAAATATATGAAATATTTAAAAAAAACATTTATCCTTTGTATCCAAGTGCATTGAAAAGCATACTACCGTTACCTCTGTGTCCATAACAAAACAAGAAGAGGAAGAGAAGAGAATGACAACAGGGGGACATCAGGGTAGGTGGAATACTATAACAACATAGAGGATATTGTTATATTATTCCACCCACCTTAATGCTGAGCCTTTGGGCGTCGCCACACCGTATCCTTTTGAGTCGAGGTTCCCGCCCACTTTCATGGTGTCGCAGGGCTTCCGCTGCTCGATGTACTCATTCATGGTGGACTCGAGGAGAAAGGCGAACTTGCCCTTTGACTTTCGTACCCGGGCTACGCCATCGGGCGTGGTCTTAACAAACACTGAGGGCTCAGCGGATTTCATGTATGACCACATCTTCTCATACACCGCTATTTTGGATCGCTGTGGGAGGAGAGGAGAAGTAGATCAGAGAGATGCAAAAATATCAGACGCATTTAATGGATTTTGTAGGATTTTTGTGCTTAATGATCACTTCATTTAAACTGGCATCATGAAGTATTTATAGACATCTTGGAAAAGCAGCAGTGTGATATCTTTAAATACTTCCACAAAAAAATAGCTGGTGGACTTTTACCAGATCATGAGGTACAAAAATTTACAAAATCCATTTCTCTTCATAGACCATGCGCTTTTCAAATATTGTGTTGCAGCTTGAGGCTCAGAGTGTGAATGAGGACCACACATCACCTGTACAGAACATAATGTCATGCAAATTGATTTAAGTAGAAATACTGGCATTTGTGGACTTGGCCATGCATCTCGAATAATTACACTTTTGCATCAGTGAAGCATGGATAATGATGATTTATATGGAAACTTGCAAAAGTTTTGGACCAATTTCTTGGTGAATTTGAGACTTGGTTTATAATTTAACTTGTAGAACTTATTACAGTCATTCATCTCCACAACACTGTCCTTAATGTAACATCTCTGCTATGATTCAAAAGCAATGTACATGAGGAGTAAGAGAAGTGAACAAGAAAACGGGTTACAGAGACACAAGGCAACCAGTCACAGAGTGACACAGATGAGCCTCTTCTCAGCGCCTGGGGTCAGGCTTAGCGAGCCTGTAAAATCTGTGGGAGTTGAGCGCTATCTATAATAAGCATCAATTAAATTATTCAATGCCGCTGGATTTATTTTGGCATAGGCATTTCACACTTTGAACAGATCCTAGTCCAAGCAGCGATGAGCCAGTTCCCGAGCGGCGCTGTGTGTGCTGCAGACTGGATCCCACATAAAAAATATGCTTTCTTTCAGGAAAGGCCAGAGAAAGACGAAGGGGGCTGGACGGTTTTCAAGAACTGGCAGAATCAAAAGATCTGCTGTCAACCAAAGGGGTTTGTGGATGGAACATGGAGATGTTGCTGATATACCAGCATCTGTCGGCGATACTCCCCTGCAGTGATTTTTTTTTTTCCTCACAACACAACAAGTCATCAGATAAAGATACTAAAATGTGAATGATCAGTCAGTGTATGGCATTAGTTTCGCAGGTATTTGATTATAAACCAATGTACAGACCAAGATAAATACTTTTATTAACACTTTTGCTTTTTTAAAGATGGCGTAATAGGGCTGTTGTAGTTGAATTAAAAAAAGAGCCATACATTTGCGACACAAATGCCCAGAAAGCCAGGCACTGTAATATAAAGACTGACACAGTCCATGTAGGGAGGAGGGCACGGTGGATGAGTCGGTCAAGCACAGAACTATCACCCCACAGACTCGGATCTCTGTGTGAGTTGATGTACTTTTAGATGTAGTTGGCTTATTTATTTCTGTGGCTGAATCAAACTGTGAATATAAACTTTAGCAGAATAGCCAATTGCACTTTCGTGTTGACTTTGTATTTCAACGTTGCTATGATGCCTTGGAAGGACGTCCAGCTGATGGCCAGGTAACATCAAGACAACTATTATTATTTTTAACTACTTTTGAACCATAATGAGACGTCTTGATTGGATATTCAAATAATGATCATTCAAAATCTGTTGTTTGCTTAGATTTCCCTGTTTTTTTCCCTTGTTGATCCAACCTTGTAAATGATGGGGTTCCTTGACAAAAAAACAAAATTTGTCTTTTTTTTCCTCATAAATTTACAACTTTAATCTTGGAAATTCTGAGGTTTTCTATTTTTCTTGGAATTTTAGATTAATGGTAACTTTTCACTTTTTTCAGACATTTTACATACTAAATGTTCTTAAATGACATAGAATTGACAATGACAAAGAATTGCTCAATGTAGCTTGTTAACAGGTCAGATAGCCAAAAAACATTAAAAATGTATAATACGTAAGTATTGAAAGTTAAAGATACAAAGGAGTTAGATAACTGCACATGAATACGTAGCTCTTTGGCTCTGTCCAAACATACTGATCAGTAGACTCATCACTGTCCTCAAATGTAAAAGCTGCCTTAACAAGAGCATCGCTCTCTAATGCATTTCTATTAATAAACAAAAGCATTAACCCTGACCCAGCTAAAGTGCTTTACTGGCTTTATGTAATCATATACAATTTGTTTGTAGGCATCTGTCAGAGAGCATCAGGCCAAGGGTAAGGATGAGATGAGACAGCAACATAACACAAATTAAAAAGTCTGCATGATGAATGTCCTCTGCCCAGATGAAAAAGCCTTGAAGTTGGGGGTGACGGCCATTCTATTTTAATGCAACGGATGGAGGGCCCAGTCAGAGCTAGATGTGATGTTTTTGTTGACAGTCTCGTTAAATGTGTTCAATTTGCATGTGTCAGACATCATGGAAAGGACACTAGTTTAGAGGACAATTTCCCCAAAGACCCACGGCTCATCTGCTCGGCAGCGGGAAAGCTCCAGGCGCCTCCTCAAATGAAGAGAAAAGAATGGATCTGTGCATTGATTACCGACGACAGAGTGTGCTGCCTCAGTGCTTTATGAAGTCAATTCATCAATATCAGAAAGGGGACGAAGTGCAACCAAAACCTAAATAAGCTGAATCCACTGCAACTAAAGTCACCACTGAAAGCAGATTCTGATGGAGAGAGAAAACAGGGTACAGTGAGAAAGCCCAGCAGGAGAGCACAGATATTCGATTATTGACTGCTTGCACACGCATAAAGTACGCACACACACACACACACACACACACACAAATGTAACACATTGAAAGTGTACTCTCATCTCCTTTTAAATGTAATCATTCACACGCCAGTCTATGGTGGTCATTTAAAATTCAATTAAGGAATAATGACGACGAAAGTCCATCATCAATGAACAGACGATTTGTTGAGCAATTATAGACCGCCATAAATACAGCTTTATATGTGTGGCTCTCCTTTGCACCATATAATGGCCCTGTTAGAACATATTGCTGTATTCAAAATGAACATCCAGACAATTAACAGGGAGGGGTTATATCTGATAGCTATTGTATAAAGCGACAAAGAAAAACGAGTGCATGTTGGGTAACTTGCAAACTGCATAATCCTCCTCATTTAAATGTCGTCAAATTAAACTAAAGCAATCACAATGTTGCTCTGTTCATAATGAAGTACCTAAATAGTCGATCTCAGCCAACCCTCCTACCGAGGCGACACAGTTACATCATCTGTGTAGGTGTTCCTCCTGCAAATGTGTCTGAAGCACTGAGTTTCCTGCTGTCTTGCAATAGTGATAAAGAAAAACTCAGGTCTGTTGTTGCAGCCTGAGATGAAGAATAAAGAAAACAGGACTTGTTTTTAAGGTTAGAGGGAAGTCAGGGGAAAACTGATGTGTACTTATTATTCTTCTAGGAAGATGTGGTTTGAATCACCACGTCCAAATCACATGCATATATGAATGCACTGGCACTCAGGCACTCTAATGCATGCACATACAAATGAGGGTTTCCTTGGAGCAGAGGTCGGATATTGCCAATAAGCATCAGAGAGTTATTTCTAGCATTTTTCAGTCGGGGGCCGACATAACTTTACAGCAGCAGTGCAAACTTGCAATTTTTTAGTTTTATATACAATATATTCTTAAACTGGTAAAAACTGATTTTTTAGCCCCTTGGGGGAACCAGAAACAAGCTGTAGATACAACACTGACATTAACATGACTGTTCAAATGATGGATTTTCCTAATATCTTATCTTCATACTAAAGTCAGAGCACTGAGGTCGACTGGTCAGATGCTCCTGGATGTTTCCAGAACTAAGCATAAAACCAGTGGCGACCAAGCCTTTGCGGTAGCTGCCCCTAAACTCTGGAACAGCTCACCCATACAAACAGAAACTGTTCCAAAAATAGACACTTTTAAGTCACTACTGAAGACCCTCTTTTCACTGGCATATGATTGATTTGAGCATGACAACTTAAACTGATTTAATCTTAAATTGTGCCTCATCCTTTGTTGTGCTGCAGTTTGCTCAACTATGTTTATTCTTTTCTATGTTCCCGTTGCCGTTTGCTTCTGTATTTATCTATTTTGTATCTAATCACTGTTAAGCACTTAAGTCGACTGCATTTCTTTTTTTTTTAACGTGCTTTACAAAGAAAGTTTGACTTGACTTGACTAAAGAACAATGTATAGACTCCTACAAAAGTAATCCCTCTTAGTCATCACCTGTGACCCACAAGACGTGTGTGGAGGTGTATTTTCCTGTGAAGACTCTGCCCTCTGTTTGTATTTACTTATTTTCGTCTTATTTTGCTATGTTCAGAACATTACTGAGCAGAGCACGCAGTTGAGGTCAGGAACTTATAAAACAGCCCTGACCAGATACCAGACAGTGAGCAGCACTCATCCAAGAGGAAGCTACGAAAATCATGGACACAGCACCAAAAAAAACCCCCAAAACAAACAAACATATAGCAAGCCAAAGTGCCAAGCGGACAAACCTTGTTCCAATGTGAGATTAAATCAGGGGTTCCCTGGAAATACTGTTTACAAGTAGTAACCGACAATCACTGCCAGCACGTCCATATAGGCAAACGAGGCAGTTGCCCAGGGCAGCACTTTGGCAAGGGCGGCAAAATGTTAAGTGTGCCAAATATTCATGAGTAAAATCAAACAGTAACCAATAGGGTGACTGCAGGCTCCAAGCGTACTAGGCTACACACAATGAACTGTCGAGACAAGTGTCAAATACACTGCACCTGCAGCCGCTTCCCTCTTCCCCCTCACCTCCCACCCCCAGCTCTTACGAACCAATCGCAGCCCGGCTGACTGACAACAAGTTTGATTGTCTTCACAAAAAAAAACCCAAACAAACCAAACAAAATGAATAGGAAAGCAGGTAAAGTTACTGACTGAAAGTTTTCAGTGTGTCACCACAGTCATGTTAACAAATGGGGATAGTCTAAAAAGGTCCTGGCTCATTTATTCAGCAAACAAGGGTGTTACTTTCTGTTGTAAACTTTTGGGGAGAACTTCAGCTCTTGCAAGAGACGGTGTTGAAGACTGGAAAATACGTCAAGCCTCATTGGCTCCCATGGAAATTCAGCTGAACACAGTTTTTATGAATAGAAAGAGTTAAGTTTGGCCTCACAAAACTCTGCATTTCTTAAAGGTAACTTTTATTTACCCTCTTGTCATTATGTTACAGTGTATCAGAGAGATAAACAGTAGGACATTGACATGAAGTCATGTATAAATGTATTACAGTATGTTTTATACTTACAGCCACCACTGCTTTCTATTTTTTTTTCAATTCTTTTATTACGCTTTAGTTTTTTTTGTTTAGTTTGTTTATAACAATACTAACTTGATTACTTCTGTTTCATTTCCTATTTTATTTAATTGATTAATATTTTTATTCACTTGATCTTTAGGTAATTTCAGTCATTGTCTTTTGCCAAAGGCCAAAAGAAACCTGTTAAATTCATTCCTTCAGTCATTCATTGTCCTTGACTGCTTGTCCTCATAAGGGTTGTGGTGGGGCTAGAGCCTATCCCAGCTGTCCCTGGGCGAGAGGCGGGGTAAACCCTGGACAGGTCGCCAGACTATTGCAGTTAAACTGAAAAAAAGCTTATCTTTTGGACAGCCACCTATTTGTGCTTCTCAGACTCAGATCTGTCATGTTAAATATCCTAAAGCTGTGGATTTAAAACTGTGTTTGAAGTCAGAGGTACTTGTATCATTTACATAAAAAAAACCAACAACAGTGGATTTTTTATTTGTGTGTGTTTTTCATCGTTTTTATGACAAGGTCATGTTTACTGAGATTTGCATGAGCCCTGCATTTGCATTGTTATCAACAGTACAGTTTAAACGAATGACATAAAAGGCTCGATACAAATCCTTTATGTTTAACTCATATAGTTATATTGGAGGGCCACAGGCCACTATTTGCATACCACTGCCCAAGACGACAGAAGTATTACTCTGTTACACTAAAACAGATACCCTGTAGGCATCTCTTCACAGTCTAGAGATAAAATACTTATGGCCAGAAAAATTTAAGCCTTGTGTGATGAGCCCAAAGACAGAAGGAAAGCCGATGGGAGAATAGAAAGACAAGACAGATTTGTTTTTCTGTATTTTTTGAAAGATCATTAATAAATCTTAAGATTGGAGATTCTGTTGTTCCAAAAATCCCCGGAAATATCATTAAAAAGTCCGAGAACGGACAAGTGATTAAAGTCCAAAGTCAAAGCAATTGCCCCTCTCCATTCTAAATAACCACTTAATCTGTATTGATTCTCAGTTATGCAGCATTTCCAGACCTCCGTCCACTGCCCTCCGAACTGCAGCCTGTTTTTTATTCTTCCTTTGCCGTCGCAGGCTGCTTTCATTATGGCCGCTCCCACATACGCTCCACTGCTTGTGTATCTAAATGCCATCTCCAAACACCCGCCACTACATTTCCTTCTACTTTACTTCCTTTCCATTTTGTTTGTGGACATCACCACTTCCCCCTCCTCCCCAATATCCTGTATGCCAGGACTACCTGTATCTCAAGTATGCAGAAATGAAAGTTGAAGCTCTCGGGGTTGTACTTTGTCATTGAAGTGCCACATGCTACGCCCTGAATACCAATTGCTCATCTTTGATGCTTGTTGCTGGACTCCAAAGGCTCCTCTCACGCCTGCTGTTGCTGCTCATCTAAAGTTCGACAAGGCCCTCTGAGGACAGCGCATTCCCTCAGAGGTTACGCGTATCTCACACTAGTCTATCATCACTTTTGTCAGCTTTCTCTTTTATGCAAACTGGCTCTAATCTTTATAGGAGCCTCCCGTTCACTCAGCACTGTATTGAAACACAAAGTGACAAGAGCTTGGGGAGTTGTGCTACAATGTGCTGCATATGATTGTAGGACAACCTTAGAATTACTTGGGTAAATCTCTTCGCCAGCTTCTTTTCATGCAACCCTGGCCTAATGCAGGTCTACTCTGCAGAAAAAAAAAACACTTATTAAATATTGTGTTGGACCATGCAGAAGCTATAGTGTCTGTGCCACAATAGCTGAGACGTGAAATTGATTTTCATGCTTAGTAAAATGCATTGGTGACTGCACTCAAGCTGTTGTTCCCATCTCCGCCACACCTGCAGATCAGTAAGATGCATGATGTTTGCCGGTGAGACTTTGGGTGATGCATAATCTTTTGAGGGGGAACAGAAAACAATGCAGTGGTCTCATTTCTCCGTGCAATTATCATTCTTTCATTGTTACGCTGTTAAATGAGGTGCATGATGGGACAGCAGTGTGGTTGTCTTTGACGGTCTCACCCCGGTCTTTACACGTAATTAAACAGCCACATCAGCCCATTTTATCATCTCAGCCATTATTACCACCAAGCTTCTCCTTCGACGTACAATTCCAAATGTAACCGAGCCAAGGCTTTTGATGGAATAAAACCTCATCAAGAGGATAAACATGGCCTCGCTGGTACAACTCATCATTTTCTAATCATCCAAAACACAAATATTCAACTGACTGCATGAAAAGATCCATGACAGGAATTAAAATGATGAAACAAATCACAGCGGTGCAGCGGCGCATGACAGCTGCTATGTTGAGGACGAGGAACACAAAGCTTGAAGCTATCCCACATTGTCTCAAGGTAAAGCAACAGACAGGCTGGAGACAGAGGAGGAGAGGGTGCCCAAACAAGCGGGGCAGTCTGGGGAAGAGGAGCCAAGAGCGGGTAGGGCGGCACTGCCAAGCGCCGAGAGCCATTCGGGCTTCCACCGGGCACGTCCACCGACTCCCAGGCCAGCTGTCCTAGTTGGTTGTGAGCAGCAGAATTGGGGAGGGGGGGCTTGCTAGGAGCTCCAATCTAACACCTCTCTCTTTGAAAAAATTCCTCTGCAGATTCTACACATTCCCACCACCGAATGAGGACAGCGATGTAAGCATTGTCACTGTCACGTAATGAGTAAAACCATCATTTTTTTTCAGGAGCTAAAAGAACAGCCTTTGAGGGGCTTCTTAAAAGCACAGTAGATGATGAGATCATTTAACATGAGCGATCAAAATATGAGTTTAAAGGTTTTATAGCTCATTATTAAAAGCCTGGTTCACGTTACTGCATCTTATTTTTTGCTCATAACGGGAACAGAACAAAACATATTTTACAAACATGGCTGTGCTTGTTGTACTTGTCAGGTAGTTTAATAAAATAAACCAGGTGAAATCATTAAAAATTAAAGGCCATGGGGGTTCAGAGATGATGACATATGTCTTGTTTGAAACATTGGACTTGATTTAAAATTTCCAGCTGGCTGATGCCGTATGGGTCTAATTAAGCCCGAATGTATTTCCTGAAAAACATGATCTGAAATAGAACTTTAACTCCTATTAATCAGTGTGTTTTTTTTTTCCTTGTCAGCCCTCTACAGCTTTAATTAAAAGTCCCTTGGAGTAGCGGTTCACACATGTCATTTCCTATTTGAAGACTTGGGGATGTAACTAGGACGCTCATTATACAGAATACAGCAAAACTGCGACTCCCCGACCACCTCTCTCGGATTGTTCTACCAGCAGACCTGAGGTGGCTCCTTTGTCACCTCATCTGTAATTGGCATCCATCATGTCTTTGACACAAAGGCATGCACTTGATATACACCTGAGCAGCATGTGTGATGAAAGGAAAAGTGATGACAGGCTTTGTGAAGTGTTGTATGGAGAATAGAGTGCTGCTGTCATGTGCCATGTTTCCCACAATATATTATCTACAGTATACGGCCTTTTACAACCAGCTCCAAGAAACACAACTCTTTTAAATATCAAACTCAAGCATATGCTATCTTGTCCTTTGTCGGGGGGGAGAAAAACATGGATTTGATTTTGCATTTTGTTGTTCTGAGCTATTCAACCCAGGGGTAATACAAATGAATTGCTCTTTCTGCCAACAGGCTGCAGCTGTGAAACATATGAATTGTTTCTCTCCTGTTGATGAGTAATGAGGGAGCGAAGGATAAAAGACTGTCATATTGCCTTTTCGTCATCACAGGCAGAGTGCTGTTTCATTAATTCCTTTTCAACTTATTGCTCTGCAAGTGCGAAGGACTGGACTGCTGATGCAGCCACGCCACAAGCTAAGATATCTAAGAATTTCACCGCAGAAGGATGATCGCCTTAAAGATATACAGTGCCGTTTAACGACTGCATAGTGAGCATGTGGCTGGCTTTCAGAGACTAATATACTTTCGCTTCAGATTTTACTTAATTTATGACTTAATTGCCAAGCCAGTCCCACATGCCGACGGACATATTGCTTATTCCATCTGAAGCGTCTTTCAGACTGCTCTGTTTGACCTGCAGGGCTCTTCTTCATCAGGTCCAATTTGCCTGCCATGGCCAGCTAGCTAATTATATTTCATGAGCTGACCCCTCTGAGTTTGAGCCTGATGTGGGTGCTTTGATTAGCCTCCTGTTTTTTATCACCTATGAGTCTTCCACGTTGTTATCACACTTTCTGCTGACAGCTCCAGTGCCTCAAGGTTGCACACTGCAGTTCTCCTGCATAAATTTCACGTTCGTGTCATAAGAGTTCAAGAACTGCTTCTCTGTCAACATGTCTCATTTGGAGCAATCTTGTGCAGGTCAAGAGTGCTGCACTAAAGGTACAAAATGGAAAAGCTGCAAGGAGGAATTTATCAAGGACTTTACACAAAGTCATCTTTATGATGCAACAAGCCTGAGTGCAAAATGTTTAGGTGTCTGCATTTTTTGGACATTTTACCTGAAAGTAAAAGAGCCACTGCCTGATTAATGATGCCGGCCTTTCACTGTCACAGGCAAATTTCCAGTGTCGGAATAAAATGCAAGTTTGGCTAGAGATGTGATGCACTGCCGTGATCTTGATTGTTTGATATAAGGTGGTCATAAAAAACAGCCTAAGCCAGTCTTTTTCTCATCTTGACTTTATGACAAAATCAAACATGTTTAATACCTACTACACATAAGAAGATTTTGAAAAGACTTTTTAAAGATTAAAGTGTGACATCCTCTCACATGTAAACACAGTGTTACTTTTTAGTAAAACACTAAAAGATGTTGCAAAGACTAGGGATCTTGCAGAGTCACTGTTTGCGTTACTACAACTAGATTCCTTAGTTGCTCCCATTGGCAAATTATACATAAAAGTCTTAAAAATGTGATGCATTTACAATTTCTCATGTTAAACAAGTAACTCAAGCAACCCCAAATAAACTGTCATATGTTAACAGTTTTTCTTGTCAATTCATCCATACAGATGAAGCACATTTGCCTAAAAACTTGATATTTTGGACTTTGTTGCCTCAGCTCACTACCAGCCTCCATTGGTTAGCTGTGTTATTTTTATGGGATCTGAATCGTTTAGACAGCTAAGTTTTGTCTCTAAAATAAGTGCCAGTTGGTGGATCAGATACACAACGCATTAGATACAGATCTGTGTTGACTTCACGACTCCACAGTCAAGGGAACTAAAGGTGGGTGTGCCCTTTTTGTGCCTGTGTTTCTCTTGTGTTCCTCTCCAGGTGCTGCCCTTCCCTCCTCCATGCATAGAGTGATTGAGCACATCTGTGCTTAAACTGCTCATTAGGAGTGTGCAGCAAAATGTCAGAGACAATGGGTCAGTGTGGCATTGTGGGTGCTGTGTGTCAGATTGCAGACCAAAGAAACTAGTTTTGCACCAGAATTAGTGATCTTTATTCCAGTTTTGGAACGAGGGTGATTAAATTAGTCATCTAATTATTGAAAACTATTTTTGAATTGCTTCCTTTGTTCTTAAAGACAGTAGTTTTTTTGGTAACCTTTCTGAAGACCTTTTTTGTACACTTAATGCCTGTTTTTTTCTGTTAAATAAGTCACAACTTTTCTTTATACACCCATTCCCGCTTGTCTTTTTCCTTCTTCCCCAGTTTCATTTTTATTGTCACTCCCTTCATCCCCTGAGCCTAATTGTGAAATTTAACATCTTTAATATTGGCATGAGCCAAGACTAAAAACTGACCAAAATATTAAAAATGATTGATTTTGTAAGAATGTCAAGATGAAGAAAAACTTAATTAAGACAGCTCAGACAGAGTTTTATGACCACCTCATACCAAATGATCACAGAGAGAGCACACCAGCAGAGATCAAACTTTCCAGATTTTATTCCAACATTGGAAATTTCTCTTTGACAGTGAAATCACTTTAAAAGTTGGTTAGTGGAAGGCCAGTGTAATATGATCATGAAGATCAGTATCCTTTGCAAAAACTTTGTGATTTATGACTTTATGTTTTCAAAGTCTTCTTGTGCGTGGTAGGCATAGGGTGCATGAGGAGGTGTGTGTGAAACAGTTTCCTGGTACTACTCACCCTAAAAAACTCCTTTGTGGAGCCTGAGTCCAGAGTGCCATATGCTATCTCTGTCTGCTTGGCTAAATCTTCGGCACTTTCTATAGGAGAGACCATCCTCTCCACTGTCAAGAAGGCAGCCAGGTTGGCTGTGTAGGAGGAGATGATGATGAGGGTGAAGAACCACCACACACCACCGACGATACGGCCCGAGAGAGACCTGCAGGAGGGAGGTGTAACACGGGGAAACACAGAATGTAATTACACCCTGACATGTGGTGCCCATCAACCTGCTAAGATGCTAACAGTTGTGTTTCTTGTACCTAATTGCACCGGTAATCAGAATTTCCTTGTAACTCTTAACTACTGCTGCGTCAGCACACTCAAATGGCACAGTTGCAAGGAAAGTAGTACACGCTGTTTAAAATGAACTCTAATCCAAGGCTGTAATTGCCTGTGAAACATTCAGGGTCAAAGCTCAAATCATAGCCTAAAGAAAGTATTGATGAACGCATTTGGTTAATGATAATATCCACACACAAACTGACAAACTCAATTATACATATAGGCTAGTAGCTGCAATAAATGTGAAATTCGTTTAGCTTCGAATAATAACACCTAAAGGGAAGAGGACAGGACATGAAGATGCTTGAGTGTGTGTACCTACATGCATCTCATCACTTGCAATTAAATTTTTATGTGTTATTTGTTTCTACTCCTCTCTGCTGTCCGCCCCTCGTATGTATTGAAACTGACCCACCTGGGGGAGATGTCGCAGCCCTGCTGCATGAAGGCGCCCAGTGAGAACCACAAAGAATTGAAGATGCCAAAGTCATTGGGAGGATCAGGGGGCGTCTGGGGGTCTTTGGTCTCATCCTGTTCCTCGAGGTTCCACTCGTAAGGACTGAACCGACTGACCAGGAACAGGACCACGCTCACCCCAATATAGGCAAACACTATACACATCCAGATCTCATAGGCCAGCGGGTCCAGGAAGGAGAAAACGCCAGGCTTGGACTTTTGCGGCTTCTTTATCATAATGGAGATGCCCAAGCTCATAAAGGGCTTGGAAAAGTCTATCACCTCCTCTCGAACCAGAGTAATGGTGAGAGGTGCAACAGCTATATCTGCCCTCTGGAAACAGGGACATGCACAGCAAGCATTAGTCAAGACCTGCATAAGTAAACGTGTCATTTTAAAAGTGTGTGTTGTGAAAGACTGGAACTGGAGAGGGAGAATAAAACAATGTTGTTATCACATTTTACACAAGATAATAAGAAATTAACCACCAGCTGTGACACTTGGAAAAAAAAGCATGCAGGGGAAAAGCAGACTAGAATTTGCAAAAGGGTTACGATCTGGGATGTTAGCTAATAGATTCAAACTGTAAAATTAATTACTTTTCCACTGAAATTTTGCCACATTGGGAGGTAAGAAGGAGAAAAAGCTCATCAGGGGCCTGCAAGACTTTCAGAGAGACAGCTTGGATAAAATCCACCAAGGCAGATGGGTGTTTGAGTCATGTTTGACCAAATGCTTCCTTAATCAGGACCAGAGAAGATACTGAGGAGGAAAACTTGTCAATGGTACGATTCCTTAAAACAAGCAGTTTTATACTATATAATAAAATTACATTGTAAAAAAAGTCCCGAGTTTGTCTTATGTTTTATAATGGCTACAATTTGCAGGGCTGTATATTTTTTTTTTTTTAAATCAGCAAGCCCTGGATGTGTAAACTCCATCACATGCCATTCAGTGGGCTTGGGTTTCCCAAACATGGCTTATTTTGGCATTGGCTTTATTATTATTATTTTTTTTGTTTTGTTTTATTTTCCAAGCTGTTTCTCTTTATCTTCCTCCTTTGCTCTGCTGCTTCAATCACATTAAGTTATCAAAACACTTCCACGGAGGTGGTGCTGCCTTTTAAGGAATCACAATGGGTTTCTTTGTAAAAGCAGAAGAAAATAATTAATCACATTAGACAGTGTTACTGCAGCTAGTGTGCATGTGATTAATTAAATATCTGCTCCTCTTCAAAGGGGGACAATTCTTTGTATTGTGCTTGCATTGTCTTTTTATGTTGAAATTGAGAAAACATTGGATTGAAGCGGCATGAGGCAGAAAAATGTTTCCTACAAGGTCAAACTAGGAGCAACACAAATAGATCCAATAAACATGGCTGTTTTCTTTACCCTGTCAACAGAGCGTTGTGAAGGGGCTATAACCATTTAATCCCTGCGCAGGCGTAAGCAGCACTCAATCAATGTTGAGGGAAACAAAGCAATAAAGAGCAGCCTCAGGCCTAACCTTTAAAAGACAACTAAAATCAAATTAATTTACTGGTCAAAAGGTCAGAATGTACAAAACTATTAGTCCCGGACCACCTGCTTTAAAATTACAGGTCTGGAAAGACTTGACAGCGACGTGAGTGGGTTGGTTTTTTTTTTACCCTCCATCTGCAGGGAGTGGACTTTTCCCATTTGAAAGATAATTTGGTGGCGATAGCACATCAAACCAAGCAATCTCTCAAGCTGATAGTTGGGAAATTGAACAGATGAGGAAGCCTTACCCTCATGCATTTTGTATTTGGCCCCTGTTCAACTACTGTGGCCTCGAAGAAAGGCGTGAAAGGAGTGTGGTGGGGAGGAGGGGGGTAATTTTGGAATGCCCGAGGTGCTGCGAGAGCTCGAGCACTCTGTCAGATGTAAAACACGATGTGACCCTTCCCTAATGTGAGAGGTTCAACCTTTATGGAGCACAACACATATGGATCTTGTTGTTTCGAACCGCAAACCACCATTTAGCTGTTGATTCTGCAGCAGATTTTCTCAGCTGTGAATTTACAATGTGGCGTATTCATCATACACATCAAACATCGAACATAATTACACAATCACTTCAAAGGCATACAATCTTTCATTCATCAAAGTGATTACAGTGTGTTTGCCATATGGACTCATTGTTTTCATGTACCTACCTCTGTTTTGCGCCTGTAAGAAGAGAGAGAGAGCTTTCTAGGCTAAGCAAGAAGGATTAATTGCAATGAACAGCACTGAGAAATGATTTCATTTTCTCCGTCTCAAGATGATCACCAACCCCCCCAGTGCTTGAGGCTGCATCTGACAAATTCACTCACAGCTGAGCTTCCTGAGACAGCATTAGACTTTGGACTGGGCAAGAGCTGATGAGTTCACAACGGGTTGGTGATAACCTTAAGACAGAAAAATGAGATCTCCTCTCATGTTGAAGTTCCTTGCAAACTGTCATGTAATCAGCGAAATCGAGGCTCCCAGTACTCACCCCATAGACCAGTTCACCCACCATCCCGTTCCACGTCTTGGTCTCGGGGTCTCGGGCTCCGTACTTCCCATCCATTACTATAGACAGTTTGTACTTAATTCCAACATGTTTGGCAATCTCAGATGCTAAATCGACGCAGTAGCCTTCATATCTGTCATTCCCATCCAGATGCATATAATTTTTCTTGTACATCACATAAGGAGCTTCCTGTTGATTCAAACACACGCTGGTTTATTCACTCCCATGCCCTAGCACACATTCAGTTATACAGAAAATATGCATACATGCACTCATAAGTCACCGTGCACACACTCACACAAACACACACTCGCACACACAGAGAGATACAAAATATTATAAGCTGCTATAACCACATCCATGCAGTCATGCATATACAGATGATGCCCTGCGAATGCACAAATATTCTCTGATAACAGCAGCATGGTATGTGGTCACACTGCTTTCATCAAGCCGTGGCAGCCAGCAGACACCAAGCCCAATGCACCCAACCCATTTTGAGCCCAAGGGTGCAACTCTGTGGCATAATAAAGGAGGGTTAAGGCAGGGGAGAAAGTTTTTCATTTCTGCAGGAGAAGACAGAAGGCCAGAATGAGTTTTAATAGGGCTGGGAGTCATTGGTAGGCAAGGTGTGGGTCAGCTCAGAGGTGGGTGGGGATGGGAATGGGGATGGGTTTCATAAGTAAATGCCAGTGACAGGAGAGGGATCAGAGTGCCCATAGTATCTCAACATATTCAAGCACATTGCACCAATGCGCAGTTAAAGGCTGTTTCATTCCAAAAGTAAAAAAAAGAAAAAAAAAAGAAAAAGAAAAAGAAAAAAAAGAAAAAGCCATTATTTGCTTTCAAGAAAAATGCAAAAAAAAAAAAAAAAAAGTACTCCATAAATAAAATAATTACATCAGGAGAGCAGGAGCGTGCTAGTTTTCCTCTCCTTTTCAAAACGCTCTTTTCTCTTACTGAGCACATCATCATTATCAAACAATAGGACCGCTCAGGAGAGCAGGCATTGTCATTACAGCCACACACAATTAGAGTGCAAGTGGGAGAGCAATGGTTTGTTTGTTCTGTGCTGAACGTATCCCCTCACCTTGGATCCATTGAGCGTTCCCCTCGAGTTAACACATGTTTACCTCCTGACTGTATTTCTCATCTAGAGATGTTAAATGTTTCCTCTTGCTACAGAGTGACGCCGGCTTACACCTCAGAATACAGATGAAAATCTAACTGTGCACAAATCAGAGAATCAAGCAGAGATCCTTATCATTTCCCAAACATTCTTTCTTTATCGTTTTAAAATGTTTGCTTGCAGCGAATGAGGTGCTGTATCAGGTAATTATACAGTCAGTAAATACATTGGGAGCTATCCAATAAGCCTGAAACATTTAGGTGAGTAAATACAGTTGGAAATAAATAAATATAAGAAATTTTATTTGTTTACTTTGGTCTGGGAAGATTCCCAGGAAATGATTCCTCCTAAATCACTGTATGGAAGGTATACTTCAACACAGAACACATGTAGGAGCAATACAAAATAGATTGGAGAGGCGATAACAAGGACAAATACCACACCTGCTTATCCCTCCTCCAATACTGTTTATTTTGCTTTGCCCAGCTCGCGAAACCATTGCAGTATCATCCTCTAGTCATTCTCCGGCCAGTCTATCCCGAGGTGTCATTGAACATTTACTTGATGAGGACAGACAGGTCTACTTACGTATGCGTTTGTATGCTTTTTTTTTAAAATTGATGGAGTCAACCATTATCATTTATACCATTATTGTGATGTCACTGCTACGACAGGCCACTGAAGTATGGAAAATCAAAATGCTTTGACACCCACACGGATACAGTTGAAACACTCCCCCGTTTTGGACCGACTGTTTCAACATGTAGTGAGTGGATGGAAAGCAACACAAAAAAGATGTGGTTCTACCCGCCCAGGACAGAATGTATCACTCATTGGAATCAACACCATGACCTTGAGTGGCAGAATACGTGAAACATTTAAAACTGCATGGAAAGTGTACCATAATAGTAGTGACCACAATCGTTCGGTTTTCCACTGAGGAGTCGTTGGAGACCTGCGGGTCCATAATATTTACAAATCGCGCGTACTCGTTCCAGTACCCAATCTGCAAAGAGAAAACAGTGGTTAGAGATGCATTCCAGCGCACTGGCGATATGCAAGTGAGCACATAGCAGGGACACTTCTGAGTATTACTTCCACGATGCAGGGCTCATTAAAACAACAGTGCATTTCCCAGAGGCCTGCTGCCTCTGCCCTAAAGTTCAACCAAAATATCAGTGAATGAGCGGAATGCTAACACAGCAGAAAGATATCTAAGCAAGGAATAAACAGAGATGATATTTTTACATTCAACATGCAGTTAGTGTCATGATCAAAGATATTCTGAAAATATACTGTTGGATTTTACGATCCGTTCAAACAGCCAAATGTGCTACTGCCTGAGCATACGGCAGACAACTTCAATCCCCCCACCTTCAGCTTCCCAGGTTTTATGGTAAATAATTGATATTCAGGCCTGTGAACTGCATACGTGTTTAATAATTTAGCATAATATTCCAGTGCCTCCACAGTTTCTTCTGCACAGTCTTGCCATTGCAGTTTCTCTGTATTCTGCTGTACAGATGCTTAAGTCAAACCAATGTCAAGTGTTTGTTTGCCCATCTGAAATAATGGCTGCTCTGGCTCACGATGAAACGTGTTGCATATGTTGCTGCCAATTCTCTAACTGTTGCTGGCGAGCATTTTCCTCGTCACATCTGGTCCGCATTTTTTTGCCTCAGATCTTTAAAATGTTAAGGCCAGACAGGTGTACAACAGTGCAAAGTTTTTAAACACCAAGTGGAGGCGCTAGGACGCAGCAAACTTTAGCTCCAAACTTTGCTTACAGTTGTTGTTACTGCACTTGTCAGACTGGAGAAAGCTCGAAATGTTTAGCTCTTGTCAGACAGTGATATTTGAGAAGTGTTGCTCGTGGGACCAGACTGTGGGGGAGCTGTGTAGAGGAAGGGCTGCTCCAGAGGCAAAGTCCTGGTTTCACCCTGAGCAGCTGGGACAGATATCAGCCCATACATCACTCGTGACAGTCCCAACTAAGAACCTTCATCCTCTAACTGTCACTGGGGTGACCGGGGCTCCAGGTCCTGACAAACTGCCGCCCGACTTGTCTCATCTTCCCTGGCTCCCTCACTCTCTCCCACTGACCTCCTTTCTCCCACTCTCTCTCTCTCTCTGTTTGGCTGTGCGGGGACGGCTGTAAGGCCTCTGTGATGCTAACTGAAGAGTGGGCATTAGAGGCCTGGGAGGCAGGCAGCATAATCACACGTCATATCAGACTGAGCCCACACTTATCCAGCTAACGAGAAATTCACAGCTGTCACTTGCAACTCGGAGAGGTTATGAAATAAAACCAGAGGTCATCATATGGTAGCGGTTATAATGTGAATGTACCGCTGGGAATTACCATTTTGAAGAGGAGCCAGAGGAATTCTTGGATCCTCTTTATAGTAATTGGTTATCTGAATGGTAATTACTGTCAGGAGAGGACCAAAAATCCTATCTGCACCATCACACGGCACAGAAATCGTCTTATATCATTCTTTTGATAGGACAGTTTTAGCTATCAGATTGCAGGCTGTGTGTGATTTGTGTGGCTTGTGAAGCTTGGGATAGCTCATCAGTGCTACTACCTAACGGAGGTAGAGAAAGGCAATTAGCATTACTCTGCACTGTCCTGTCAGCCCTGCTGGTCCCACATGACTGCAAAAGCCCTCAATACGTTAATAAACGGAGGAAGAGGCTTGTTTGATTTTTTTTTTTTCACTTTTGCACAATTATGTTCAATCATTTCTCTCAGGCACTGTCTCCATGTATAGACATTTTTGAAAATGGATATTTCCCCCTCTGATTTACAAAATAACTCTGTCCACATGACCTTCATTTTACAACATATCTCTGGCCACATTAGAGTGCAAAAAACGACCCAGGAAGCTGTTTTCAGTTGTTTTCCTTTGTCACACAGTTAGTAACATGTACAAGCCATAGGTGTAAAATAATAACTAGATACCAGACCCCAAGATGGCGCCTATTCAGTCCAGTGAAACTGTTTTCCTGGAGCATACGCTACAAAAAGTTTCCAGCTCCCGGGTACACTTCCTGGGTATGCGGCCCACTTAGTACGCACAGTAGTAGTTCATAGACTTCACATTGTGATGACGTCACAGATATTACATTTTGGCTTTAGACAAGATAACAAATATAAAACTTCCATGGATGTAAAATTCATAGTAGAAAGAGTCATAATTGACTTTGTTTGCAGTTTAGGTGGCCTATCAACAGTTTTACATATACTTGTTTTACAATAGTGGTCTAATGCTTTAATGAAAATGAAAATGAAAATGCTTTCTGGGCTGCAGCTATACTGCAAGTGTCCACTGGGAAAAAAATTGTATTCCTGGGGGCCTTGAACAGGCTAACATTACCTTTTTCAAAACACCTACTGGAGATATCATCACAGCTGATTCAATATTAGGATAAAGGAGTTCAAACAAGCATGGGAGTGATTCTCTGGACATGCTAACATCTTCCTTCCACTCCTTATCGACAACAATCCTACTCTGTAAAGTATCCTACTATCTGCTGGTTCAACTAGGTCTGTCCTTAAACCGTGGTTTCTGGCTGACTGTAAACCATGGGAGCTGAGATTAAGCAAAACGCTGGGTGCAGCAGATGCCTCTGTTGGTCCGTAAAGTGTTGCAGCAGTACTGCAGCAATAGCAATATAAGTTTAACAGTGAAGTAGTCATTATAGCAAGCAGTGCTGACAAAATGTTAGTAAACCAGTAGTCCGCTAGAGTTGTTATAGTTTCTAGTGTATACTTGTTAAACACAAAGTAAGAATATGCACGTGCAAACTGAGCAGATGATGTCATCGTTTCCCAAATGCTGCGTTTTATCAGTCCACACAGATAAAAAGTAACAAGAGTTTGAAAAGAATCTTCACCTCAGAAGGCATTTAAAATAAAATAATGACCTAAAACTCCATTTGCCTGTGGACGAGAGGCCTCCATACGTCTAGACAAGCCTCAAAAAAGTTCAGGGCAGAGTCTTGGCATGCCTTAACATGTGGCCAACAGTCATTGAGTTCAGTTATATCAGCACAGGCGATCAATAAGCCATTTAAAATTGCATGTTGGCCAAATTCCACAATTTTGATGAGTAATGAAGCAAACTTTGATGTGTGCCAGCTGTTAGCTATGTTTCTGCTAAAGGGTTTATGATCAGGTTTGATTATGACAACTGATGGATGAACGTTGATATAGGTCACTGCTCCGACTTACCTTCCTCGGCCCCCCTGTTTTCATCTCATAAACATCTATGGTGTAGTTGGTCCTGCGGCCGTAGTTGTCAAACTGGATGTTCCCAGTCATACCCTGCACTTGGACCTGCCACGAGAAACAGACAGACAGAAAGACAGAGAGATAGACAGAAGGACAGACACAAGGGAATGTGTAATAGCCATCACTTTGCATATATAGCTGGTATTAAGGTGCTCGTGTCCATGGAGCTACTGGAGTGCGCGCACTCTGTTAATCAAATGATGAACTGGATACGCTTTAATAAAAGATGTAGTTTTATGGTAATGAGGGCCTGGATTTGAGTGAGCTCTGTGCAGTGATATCTGGGGGCAGAGGGAGGAGAACAGCTCCGTGCTCTCTTTCCTTCTCTCTGTCACTTTCCATCTTTATCACACCCTCACTCCCTATCTCTGCTTCACTTCTTCTAGCCTTTTCTTTAGTTATCAGCTTGCCACTCTCTCTCTCTCTCCCTCTCCCTCTCTTTTTTCCCCCTCCTACCGTTTTGAGAGCTCTCTCGATGTCGATGCCTTGGCTCCAAGGTACAGCGGGATTGGCTAGACAGTCTCCAGCGCTTCCCCGGCGAGAGACGTCCACACGCTGGCGCCGCAGGTACCTGAAGGCCTCTGCTATCACCAGAATGGCATCATGGGTCAGAGCTGAAGTATACTGTACAAAATCAAAAAGAACGCAGCGCACACTGTGAGACAGGAACACATGGTGAGAGGCAGGAGATGAGATAAGATTACCCGTCTTGTAGTAAAGCCTTTACAGGCTCATATATGACTTTCTATTGTGCAAAGACTGTGTAACGTGTTCTATAAGAGTAAAAATACATAATTTGAAGAAAACTTTTCAATGAATAAACAATATTTTCAAATCAATCTGTTTGCTTAAGTTATTGCTTTTTAGTTAAATGAATCTCAGTTAAAATTGGGGCAGTCTGTGTTGATTTTGGCTCATGCATGTCAGTGCCCGCCGGTCAGGTCAGTGTGGGTGGGGGTGGTTGCCAGCTCTGACGCTTTGCTAATGATAAAAATAGCTGGATTAGTTAGATTTGATTAGAAAAGCCAAGACGTGTCTGACGGTAAGGGCCTCTTTCAAAACTTTTATTGCAGGGTTGGGAAGTAAATACTGTAGAGCATTAATGTGTGATTTTGTCTCCCACGCACTTCTCCTCCAACTTCGCCTGACCTTTCCACCAATGAGGGGTAGAGCCACTTGTTTGTTGACCATGCAGCATGACAAAATCTAATTAAATGCCATTCAAAATCCATTTCTTTCTTGATCATTGTTTAATTAGATGTAAATTGAAGCTGCGATATAACCTTGCTTTGCACCGCCTATCGATATATTGATTGCTGGGAGGGATGCAAAGCAAAGAGGAGGAAGCAAAGGGGTGGGAGGAAGACAGAGTGACAAAGGCAAACAGAGGGTGAGAGGCGGAGAGGAACCGATAGAGAGCACTTCAGAAGGGATGATCGTTGTATTCTGCATGCGCAATGAAAAGGCTTTGCAAGCAAAGTACCTTCAGAGGAGTGTTGCGGGCTTCTGGGAATTCTCTTTCATCTAGCCGCTCCCAGCGCTGCATAAACTGCTGCACAATCGGGTTCTCAGGGTTGACTATCTGAAACCCTGAGATGTTGGCTCCACCAGCGAAGACTTTGTCCAAGCTTACATTAGTAAATCCCTAAGATGAGACAAAAGGGAAATGAGGAGGGAGAAGACTTACAGTATTTGACATGTTTTTCATATAATATAACCTGAGGTAAAGCGCCACAAAATATTAGCAGCTATTCTAGAGCACAAAGTGCATTTTATTATAAACTCAGTATGAGAAAGCAACATGTGTTTGCCATTACACTGCAGCAAATGTTTCTCTTCACACGCTGTGGTGTAACCTGAATTCATTTAGAGATAAACAACCTGCCAGTAGATACTTGAGAGTTTGTGTCACATCATCTAGAAGACCAAATATATTACTTGAACCAGCTGGTCTACTGTTATTCAGATTGCTTTTCCACATAAAAAAAGCAAACAAACAAAAAATTCCAATGCATTTCAAAAACCTCTGCTGCTCCAGCTGCCTTTAAATTCCCTTTTTTACCCGGAAGCTATGACATGGAGTTATTTCTTTTTATGGTGAAATTGCTGTTTTTTAAGTGTGGCATTGTGTCATGGTGTGCAAGGACATGTGTTTGACTGCTGAATAATCACCTCTTCTAAAGTCGAGGAAAACAGCAGCCGGGGGATCAGCAAAGTGAGAGCAGGGCCGGCCTCCACTTTTAAACTCTCATGCAAATATCAAGGCTAAATGAACAGTTCCCTCCCCAGAGCAGGGGGGAAAGATGGCTGCCCTCCAAAGATGTTTAAAAAGGTTAAACGATGTTTATTTATTGCTTAGGACATTAATCTATACTTAAATATGAATATATTCATTAAAGCGAATATGCAATGGAATGTGGCTGCCAGATTGTGATTGATTCGACATGAGGTCCAAATATGACAAGCTCATATCTAGATGTAAAAACTATAAGATTTATACAAAGGGTTTCTATGGTTTAAGGCAAGTTAAATTTAAGACCTTGAATGACTTTTTTATTTTCCACTCAGAATTAATCTTTACAATTTTTAAATTGAACAAAACTGAAGGAAAAAAACGACATGAATTGCTATCAATTACTTTGAAAAAGGGACAGTTTTTTCCCCAAATGTTCATTGCAACATACCGTAAAACATTACTTTTTTGGTCAAGTTAAAAAGTTTCATTTTAAACAGGTGGTCTGCAACCCCTGGGCGGGTCCTCAGAGTTACTACAGAGGGCCGCTAAATTATTATGCTAAATTATTATGCTAAATGAATTAAGTCCAAATTATCATAAGCAAAGATATATCGACCTATTCATGAAAAAACAACCAATGTGATTCACAGTACACAACATTGGTTACAGGCTCTCCCAAGAATCCTCCTGCAATCCTGTGAGGTAGCTGATTTATGTTAAATCACTGTGCCTTTCACATGAATGTTTAACAATACATATGATGCATAAAATGTATGAATATGTAAATAATTATTATATATATAATATCAATATGCAAATAATAATTATAAAATGTATTTAAAACACATATTTTAGTATTGTATGTACCATATAAAGGCATGTTTATACATTGTACTTTAGGCCACCCTATTTGTTATTGTACAAAGGCAACCCAATTTTAAACAACATATGTAGTACGGGATCCCTGCTGCATCTCTTCCAGCTAAGTGTCATGATCCTGGGATTTTGTTTTTAGTGTTGTGTGTTTTCCTGTTTCATTTATTCATTTGTTTAGTTTATATCTTGTTTTACTTTGAAAGTCAAGCTCCTTATGTGTCATGTCTGTTACTTCATGCCTTTGTCTGCTTTCCACCTTTCTTTTTTTAACAAACTTGTCTTACATCACACTTGTTAGTCCTTCCCTGATCCCAAAGTCTTCCCTGCACACCTGTTCACTTTTAGTCTTGTTTGCTCCACTCTAGTGGTCCCTACCACACCCTTGCTGTCAGCCAATCCCTGTGTTTCTCTCTCTTTGTCCGTGCCCACCTTCTTCAGCTGTGTCTTGTTGTGATTCATTTTTTTGTGAATATATACCTGTGTCTTTCCTTTTGCCCTCTGTCAGTTCATCTGTTTTTGTCAACTGTGTTCATCATTGTGTTTATACCTGTGTTCATGACATTGTTCCCTGCTCCGTTACCTGCCTGGTCTCTCAACTGGTTCAGTTTTAGATTTCTTCCCTGAGTTCATCTCTGTGTTCCCCATGTCTCCCTGATTTGTTTTCAGTTTAGTCTGATTCTTCTTACTTTTGTGCTCTATGTTTTGTTGCCTGCCTGTTTTTGGAGGTTGGGTTGTCATTTACACTGAACTGTAACACTATGGGAGTTTTGGTCTGAAAAACATTGGAAGACCCCTGAGATGATCTGCTTAGATGATGTGGTTAGATGATCAGTTTCAAATGCTAGAGTAGAACAAATGGAAAAAACAATGAACATACAATGTTATCATAAAAGTATCCATCTGGTCAGTTTGATTGGATGAGGTAAATGTACAAGTCTTGGTTCCTCTGTCTTGATCTGTATGACATTAATGTAAGAGACATTTGGTAATTTTTTAAAAATAGACTAGATATTACCTATCATTTGAGATTTTACAATGCAACACCAAAACACAAACCCTTGTCCTTGCATTTTAAAGACTTTTAAAAGATTGATTTCAGGCATAATAATGCCAATTAAGGCCTTATATTTAGATTAACGAAATGCCTTTAAAATCCACAGTGTATACCAGTGTATTTTTCTCTAATTTCATACAAAAGCCTGTAATCCACTTATTGTGCATGCACATTCACGCTCATGGTTGAGCCTAAGTCCCATCACATGCAGCAAAAACCAGGTTTCACTCCCTCCCAGGGGATCGGCTCGGTTATTACTCACAAGATTGGCCAGAATGTAGTGGTAACCACGGCTGTTCTTTCCCAGGGTCACAACCTATGGGAGAAAAACATCGATACAGTAAACCACCCATGAGATGAGAGCTAAGAGCCACGGCTTGTATAAGTGGCTCTGACAATCCCTGTAAATGCGGTGACGTCCTGCGAGCACGCAGGATGCCACTGAAGTTGAAACAAAAGCGAAGTCAAGTGTAAAAAATAATGAGAAAGAGAGCGGGAGAAGGAGAGGGAGAGGGAGCGGGAGCGGTTAGAGGAAGTGTTCATTAAGGGGGGGCTGATAATGGGAGAGAAACAGGAACAATGTGGAGAACACCCTTAAATATTCTGCACACTTTGAAGTCATTCACAGAGCTGAGATATGAGTCCTCAGCAACTGTTGGACAGAAAGCAGAAATGGGAAGAAAAAACATTTCAAAGGAATTTACAGTGAGACAGTAAGATGTAGATCTCGCTCTGCTTTGAAAATATCACACCTTCAGAGCATAACAGCATGTTTCAACCCACGCAGCCTGTCTGAAAATAGTAAGTGGTGTTCTAAGCCATTCCATCACTGTAGAACCAACCATATGCTGCCTTTTATTCGAGATTTTCTTCTTCCTTTTTTGTACTTGGCCCAGAGATAAATCAAATAGTGAGAGTCTAAATTGTCCTGGCTTTTTTACGCATTACATGCTGGACAGGGTTTTCAACCAGGCCTCGTGAGGTCTGTTATTTATGAGTTTGCAGTCTGCTGTGGATGGACTTCTGAGTGGCTGCCACGCAGAAACTCGTCAACCATGTCTCGGTTTTCATCTGCGTTCTACAAACACAGCAACACAAGTTTACAGCAAAATCAGCATGTTTGCACATGTTCTGGCTCTGGCTCTGTCACAAAAACAAACCGTCAGTTTATCATCTGTTTGTCTGTGTGTGTGCGTGTCAGGCCGGGGACCGTGGATATTTGTTACTTTGGATCATTTACGACATTCTCACTGAGTAGGAGAGAGTGATGAAAAGCAAACGTGTGTCTTCACATCCAAGGCTGCAAAAAATCTTTGAAAGACGTTTTCAGTTTCACTCAACTACAATTACAGCTTTTAATTTAGCTACGGTGAACTTGAACTGACCTGTGTGCACAGTAGCACTAAACAAGAACACCCTCTACAAAAAAAACACAACTTCTTTCCCTCTTTTTTAGAAATCTGAAGGTTTTCCAAAAAAACGAAGGTGGTGGTGTTTCTGAAAAGAACGACACACAAAGCCTTTCACTCACGCTATCAAGCTGCTCAGGTGGGTCAGCTTTCTATGACAGCTTCCCCATCATTAGGGCTTTAAGCCTCCAACACTGCAGGATGTCAGACGGAGGGGGAACAAACCAAGAAAGTGAAATGGAAACAAAGAGAAAATGAGCTGATTATAATGCAGAAATAGCAGGAGTTGGCTTTTAGAATCCATCAATCTGCGTCTAATGAGAAAATGACAGACAGCTCCATGAAAAGAAATCCCGGCAGTGATATCGGAGCTAGATGGAGCTCACTGCAATTGTTCCAAAATCTAACTTTCAGACTTTTAGCCCTGCAGCATTTTCTTGGACAAACACAAAGCTCCATACTCCCTCACCGTGTGCTAACCTTGACTCAGGCTGTAAGCCTCCTCACACCTGCCCCGGAGCTGGGCAGAGAAAGGCCTCACCCCCCACCTGCTGCCCGCAGCTCACAGCCAGCCTGGCAACAGCTACAAGCTGCAACCTTGGGATGAAGCACAGCAAGACGCTGATGACACAGAGATACACAGAACCTCCGGCCAGATCACGCCAACCTCTCCCCCCAGCCTCTTTAATTAAGCAGACGGCAAGACCTGACTCCAGTTGAGACGGACGGATTTCATTGTTACTTTTTGTGATGCACCGCTGATCGCCCTGTCCCTAAATCCCTCCGATCCCACAGATGGTGATAACTATCTTTTAATGGTGCTGATAAGATGTGATTCCCTCGTATTGTCTTTTAAATCCAATCTTATTTGAGCAATAACACTCCATTATCGGAAACAATATTTACTCAGATTAGACATAAGAAAATCTTATTTGTGTACAAGAAGGAGTAGCAGTCCAAAGTGCTGTTAAGTTACAGACAATTTAGTTTTGGGAAATATACTTGTTTGCTTTCTTTTCGAGAGAAAGATGAGAACACTGAGAGATTAGCTCTCTACAGAGCTGGACTTCAGACGTGACTGGCTTATGCTGTGTTCAGACTTCCGACAAAATCAGCAGGCTGCAAGGTATTTTAAATGGAAGCTGGTGACATAAAGCTACAAATGGTGCACAACAAATTGTCGCAGCATGATGTGCTACACATCAAAGATGAGCTGGCTTCAACTTTTTTACCACTCCAATGACGCTGTTAAGTGTCAACCAATCATATGTTTGTCACCAGTAGCCTGGACACAGCATTCAGCCAGCACTTTAATGGCAACTCGGCGACAATGTAGCTGGCCACACCGTAGCTTTATCAATTGTCATGTTAGAAGACATTAGACTGACACTAGAAAGAGAGAGAAACAGCTGGTTCTGTTCATCGTTCCAAAATAAATGAAAGCTCACTATTAAACATGTGGCGTCTTGTTTGATCTGGTCACAAACAAAAAGTTCATATCAAGCCTCATATTCCCCCTTATGCTGCATTCACATTAAATCAGGCAGACAGACAAGACCTTCTGGAAGAGAAAAACAAACAAACAGTCCAACAGAATGTTGTTATAGAAAACATGTATGATGATTTGTTATGATGGTGATGCTGTGTAGACTACAAATAATAATAATAATGATAATAATAATAATAATAATAATAATAATTTATCAAATTAATTAAATTTAAAAAAAAATCTATAAATGTCCAGTAATGGTGCAGATCACTTGTGTTTTTGCCCTGAGGGAGCTACATAAAGGGTGGCTGTAAATTCCATCACCGAGGAAAGCAAAAAGTTTAAACATTTTAACACTGTTGTCTACCATTACTGTTGCAATTATTCATAACCGCCTCACCTAATATTTCTTGACCTTGAAAACGGTCATTTGATGAAAGAATTGCGAGTCAAAGTCAAAGTTTTGGGCAGCTGTCTTGCAGTTTTTTTCCATGTTTGGATTTTCCTCACAGCTGTCACAAGTTAGCAACCATTAGTTCTAAACTCAGCCTGACTTTATGTCATTGACTGGAGTTTGCACTCCACTACAGAGCTGCAATTAACGTTCACCTCTGCATTAATTGTGGCCATGTTCTTTCAGGTGTTTTAATTCCCCAACGCTAATTACCTTAATAACCCTAATTTTCCATTGCCTTAGTCATATCATAGTTGTACCTGAGCTTCTCAAAATAATGTTGGATTTACCATGTAGCATTATACATGCTGTGGCAGACTGAGATATCCGTGATACTAATAAAACTAAACTTAAAACATTTGTTTGTAGATGGATTACGCAAATGAATTTACAAAGTGTTAGTGATCTTTTGAGGAGTTTTGTTGTATTTTGGACAGAGCTAAACTGTTTGCCCCTGGCTCCCCTCTTAATTCTAAGCTAGGCTAACCACATAAATGTTAAAATGGTAACCTATTCACAAACTTTGTTACTATGGTTTTAGCATACAATGGATATTCACCAAAAGACTTGTGTGACTTTTCATTTCAAAAACTACTTAGACACCTTTGACTTTCATCACCTTCCAGTTTTTGCCTCCCCCTTCCTCTGGTATTGATTTCTGTTGCTGTTAATCGTCTTCAGATTCACATGCATTCAAACACAAGCCAACTAACCAATTATTCTGTTTCCCAGTGACACTGACAAGAAGAAATGTGTTTTGTGTGCTACCCCTTCAATAATGCCATTCTTCTTTTTCATACAGTGTACCCTGTTGCACATCGATCCAGTGGCTGGCTCCACCACCTTTTGTTCTGTTGCTGAGGGAGTTTTCTTTAAAGCCTGATGGGGACAGACAACCACGATGACCTTGACTTCACCCTCATCCAGAGTCGGCGTTCCTCCGCCCCACCAGACAGAGAGCCCTAAATGTAAAACTACAGCTACACATTCTCAATAAACGCCAAATCGCTTTCCTCTGAGTCTGACCTTTCCACTGCAGAGTTTACCACAACACAGGGAGAAGCAGACTGAAAATGATAGGTTCCCCAGAGTTTGTAAATATCATACCATTCACTGAGGCACAGAAAAGGCGAGCAAATAATGATGCAATTACTTTAAGCCACTTCCTGAAATGTGAAAACTCAAAGACCAGACTTCAACCCAAAATTGTACCATGTACTATTTGCATTAGGGCTGTGTAAAACTGATATTTCAGTCAATTGGTTGATCATTTTTTGCAATTAACAAATTTATTTGTACAAAATACAAAATATGGCTTATTTATGGCAATATGTTATGAAGCTCATTTTATCACCTCAAATGTACAAAATCCACAACGGTATGGAACAGAAAAACCAGTCAACCAGTCACTCGTTGGAGAAGCTGAGCAAAGCATTTTTGTTTGATAAATGACCTAAATGACTAATCGATTATCAAACTGCTTGTAGATAATTTCATGCAGATTGAATAGTCCATTACGTAAGTAATGATTTCAGCACTAATTGGAATGATATCATTATAAAGATAATCCGTGTCATGATTATCTGGGAGGGGATCAAGGATCTTGTCGTGCTTTTGTGTGCGAAATCACTGCTACAACCAGTTTGGCAAATCACCTGAAAACTGCATATAACAACTATCAAAGCTAGCTAGAATGTCTAATGTTACTGTGACCTCATGCTAATAAAGTTGAAGTAGTTAATTGTTCACTCTTAACCCTAACCCTAACCCTGGCCTTAATCCTTAACCCTAGCCCTTTCTGTAACAAACAGACTTATTTCAACTCAAACTATTACCATTTTTTAAAACCTAACCAAGGTGTTCTGTTTCCTAAACCTAACAAAGTAGTTTAGGTGCAACTAAATTAGCAATGTCTTGAAAACTGCGCCGGTAAACGCTCATTTATGACCTATTCTGTCGTATGACATCAGGGTGTTAATTTAGGAAACCCTCCTGCGGGTTGTATTATTGGGTAGGAAAAAAAGACTTCTGTGGTCATTTAGGTTGTCGGACTTGTTGCTTTTGATTGAATCCTGACGACAACTCTCAGTGTACTCTTTGACTGTTGAGTTTATGTTATAGACTGACGCTCACTCACTCACTCTGGCCATTCTGATTAAGGTGATTTTCTCTCTTACAAACCATGTTTGGTAACGTGAATCTCACAAAATAAATGTTGATACAGCTTAAGTAAAGTAAAAGCCTGCTTGCATTATTGATCACACCCTTGATTTTCTGGGGGATAACTGGACGCAGGGTTGTGGTTTCTGGCCACCTTGGTAACGTTACAAATCATGTGCATTATTAATCAGACTGTTAATAGCAAGCAGCATGAACTGTTACATGTAATTTAGTGGCTGCGGAGATACCAAAGTGCTCCACTTCACACAGGATGGGGCAGAGAGATGAATTTGAGCTATATGCTTTGATACAAAAGGACTTTCCTCCTCTTAAGTCTTCATTTCTGCTTTCAAGGCTCTTGGTAGAAGTGCTCTTGGTGGAGCACTCTCTAATTAACAGCCGGCAGTGGCTGAGGCTGAGATGCTTTTCTTGGCAGTCGCGATATATATGCCCCTGAAGATTGCGGGGGCATATAGTGTTGGCCTTCCCCCAAATGCAGAACATTTTAGAAACACCTGACTCATATTCAGATGATTATGTCTATCATTGCTCTGAGACACCAGAACAATGTGAGACTTGATAGCTTGGGAGGAAGTAGCTGCAGCTGGGATGCCCCTCCTGTTCGTGAGGCAATACTTGGCTACGAAACAGCAAGATGTCCTACTTCGTTTTCACTGAAAATGATCGGGGTAATTTAGTGTGATTGATAAAGGAAAAAAGGCTTCTGGTTTACACGCTGTATTATTAAAGACTGTATTCCTGATATGGTTTAAACTACAAATTCTCAGTCGCAGCACACCGGTCTCAGCTTCTCATTCAATTGTGGAGTCGGCAGGTCACATTCTGTTTAATGATAACACTTTAATCCCATTTAATTCTATAATCGCAGTTCGTAAATGGCCTTCAACAGCTAAGGTTGGTGCCAGGGATTTTGAAAGCGCTACGTATCCCCAGCTTTACATCGAGTGGGGGGGGTTGGCAATATTTCTCACATCCCCTCCTCTCAGTAGCCCTGGGGACAATGAGCCGATGTTGATATCAGGAGCACATTTCATATCAGTAGAGACATTAGCTCACTTCCTTGCCTCTCTATCTTTTAGACCAATTGAGAGACGTGCCAGGAAGTGTTTCCAGAAAACAGAGTCAAAGTAATCACGGAGGTCTGAATGCCTGAGAGCGTTTTTGTGTGGCAAATTTTGTGTTGTAACTTCGGGAAAGAGTGCCAGAGTACATTTATTCAGATTTTATTTCAGTTTGTGATAACTCTTGTTACATCCGTGTCTGCCAACGTTACATGAGTATACAAATGTCGCCCCCTGCTTTTACAGAACGTCAATACCTTTTCTTACAGTGTCATCTGAACACTTGACTGAGCATCCACTTTTTATTGCTGACATTTTTTATCAGCTGCTGACAATCTATCGTCCATTCTCTTCCTCACCCATGACTTCCTACTTCCCATGGCCAGATTTCTTTCCCTGTCTTGAATATGATATAACACAAAGATTTCGCATTCAAAAATATATCCAAATGTGGATTTTCTCACACTTCTCCATTCAAGAGCAGAGTGAGGGACATGGAGGATCTCCAACTCTCCGTGGGGAGGCAATATGGCCACCCTTCATGCCTCTACAGGCGGCAGAATGTTGTCCTAACAAATCCCCAGATGTACCTCTCATTTTTTCTCTCTTTCCGCGAATCCTTTTCACTTCTTATTGTTGTTTTTTTCCCCTGCATGAAAATGCAGCTTTGCGGCTGGCAGAGCACTCACTGCCTGCCTGTCTTTGAACAGCTTGCGTGCCCTGGGCCTGTCCCAGACGCCGTTCTCTTTTCTTTTTTTTTTCTTTTCTCCCCGCCTGCCTCTCTTTACACTAGTGATGAGCAGGTTGTTGCCTCTGAGCAGACTCCAGCACAGAAATCCCTGGAGGGAAAAGGGCCAGGAAGGAGCATAAAGGCAGATATGATGCTATATGGGCAATCTCATAGATGGATCAGATTTAGCGTGAGCATATGGAACAGTTAAACACACATGCGGGCACTCAAGGGACCGGCACACATATATACTCACTCTGAAAAATCATCATTACGACTACTAGTAATGCAAAGATAATCTATACATATCTTATACGTATATTCAATCATAGCTCTTGTTTATAATGCCCCTCTTTAATGCCACAGACATTTTTTTCCAGGCATGTAAAATCATAAACCTAGATGGTTCGATGAAGCACATTCGTTGGATATGATTCAGTGAGCAGAGCTGGCAGAGGCTCCCCCGTTTTTGTTGTAAGGGAAGGATTGCCATTGGGTTAATTTATCTGCAGTGCAGTGTATTGATGGAAAAGTCCTATGGGTGATAAATCCTGAGTGGTTGTTACAGCATAAAATGATAATAGCCCGGGTGTAGCATTCTCCTCAGCATCCCAAAACAAATCTGGTGGGAGACTCGCACTGCTCTTATACGAGCAAACAAAACTGAGCCTGATGCAGCAGTATGCAAATACTGTCCTTACCGTGTTTCTACATCATGTCAAGTGATAAATGAAGCTAATAAAAGTGACATTCAGCTGAGTGTGCTTATGTCTGGAGGAGGCACATCCAGTGTTTTTGTGGGTGTATGATGAGCCTTTGTCCATTTAAAGTCTGTATAAAATGAAAAATGCATTTTAGCTCACATTGCCAGAGACAAAATATGAAAAAAAAAAAATGTCTTCATGTTTTTATATTGAAAAACATCTTCCCATCAATTAATCTGCATCTTTTAGCCACACAGAACTGCTTAGTCTGTTGATATCAGAAATTAAGTTAGCGGATCAAACCAAGCGACAAAATAAGGAGCAAACTTTACATTTGTACTGTATATAGTGTTAAAGCTATTATTTGGAATCATATTTCATCTATCCACATTACGTTTACCACACTGCCAGACGAGGTGCTATTCGAGGGAGAGACGACCACGGCCACTTAGGACACCGGAAGTGAACACCATTTAATATCAGAGGTGCAGCTTGTAAAGAGGTATGCTGGCTTGGAAATATGTCACAGAACAGAAGCTAAAGACACTTTAACTTCTATTTCACTACAACTTTAGAGGGACCTCTGTCCCACACCTACTGTATTTTCAGGTTGTTAGTACAGACAAAAGATTAGTCAATTAATTGATAAGTCAACATGAAATAAAAGCACAATTTTGACATTTACAAAAGAAATAGCCTCATTAAATGTCTTTTAATGAGGCTGCAAATTCCAGCCTCCTAAAGCCACTGAAATCTTGGTCACATATTAAAGTACTTCGCTATAAAATTTATTCATAACTAAATGAGCAACAATCATAGTTAAAGGTATGGTATGCAGGAATTGTTACCTTATCTAAACAGTATTGCCAACAAATGTGCCAATGCCAGCTTTGTGCATTTGCTGTTTTGCCTCACAGGCTGTTCCCACAAAGGGTAGGTACCTTTTCCTACAAGAAAGAATACACCCAAATTTTTGCACACGCTACATATTTTGAAAGGCTGACCAATGCGGTGATGGGAGAAAACATGGAAGCTGTCCTGAGTGGTGTTGAGAGGGGGCAGATTGGGATGGTGGATGGGTCACAAAATCCACCGGGATTTTCCCCTGGAGATGTGTGTCAGCAACTGAGTGAACTTGAGTCATTTTAAGATATGTCCTCACCATGTTGCTCTTTCCACTATACCCGGCATGGTATAAATCAATCATACCTAATATGAAAACGCCCTAATGAGCAAGCTCTACATGAGGTATTTGCGTAAATACACTAACACTGCATGTCCTTTTAAATATTTAGGAACATTGTTGAAATGGTGAAAAACTGACAGTGCAGTGAGCTACTGCAGTAGAGCAACAAAAGCCCAGCAGGACCGAGGCATTAGCAGCCACTGGATCAAAAGTGGTGCTAATGAAGAGCAGCACCAACGGTTTTCTTTGTGTGCCGAATTGTGGAAGCCCGACACTTGCCTATTCAAGAAAGCTCTACACTCCATGAACTTCATTGCCTGATATAAAGACATTCATTCTGTGGTGGGATTACTTCGACTGAAATCATAAAACTAAGCCACTGAGCTGATTCCCATTTCCCCCAGCAATCAGCTAGCTGAATCTGTCCTGCCTCATGATCCTCTCTCAACAGCAGTGACCTTGATGGATTGAGGCGACATGTCGACACTGCGACACACAGACACCGGCCTCGGCACAAACTCTTACTCATGTCCTCCAGAGATGAAACTCTATCTGTCTACAATCATTGGTTAATAGAACGACAGCAGCAGGCAGTAACAGCGGGTTTCCACAATCGCTGACAGTGGGTGCCATTTTTGGTGTGAATGCCCTCGTGGGAGACAGTCCATCCCTGTTTCAGCGTATAATGGTATGGCCCAATAGGGGGCAGCTGCAGAGTGAAGTCCAGCAGCTTCCCTGAATGCCTGTGACTCATCCATATTGGCAGAGGTAGCCAGATTACTTCAATTAGCTCCAAAAAAAAAAAAAAAAACCCCACGCTGAGGTTGTCACTGAAACAAGGGGCAAAACTGAGCACACTGCTGCTTTGAAGGTTAGCTGTTATAAAAGCTATATTTCCCCCTTGTGTGCTGATGCAGAGTTCTGACAGCAAAAACATATGATTGTGATAGCTGGAGAAGAAGGGAAAGAGCTCCCTCTACAAGAAAGAAACAGAAATAATTCATTAGTGGGGGAAAAAAAGACAGAAACAGGAGAACATCAAACAGATTATTGCCCTGCATCCCTGTTATTGTTTGAGGGGGGAAAATGCAATTAAAGACGCAACCATTAATATGCCTCACATGTGATTTGAAATGAATATTCTAAGCTTTTCTTAAAAGCTGATGCACATTCTTAACACAAAAAGGAAATAGATTTCAGCATAGTCCCTGAATAGTAAAGGGAGGAAATTTGCAGTGCAAGAATTAAATTAGACACAGCAAATTAATACTAAAAGCCATTCTGCTTTAAACTATGACTCTGGGATCAAATTAGATTCATAAAAAACAAGTGAAACTAACACTCATTGAGGGGATATTGTGAGGCAGAGAGAAGCCAATATCTAAATGAATGTTAACGAGCAGAATCCAATTCGGAGCTGATTGCCTTATAAGCAGGCAGCAGCTAGCAGAGGAGTGTAGGGTGGAGCGGGGCAGCCGAACAGAGGAGATGCATGGCATAATAGCCACTCATCTATTCATGGTAATTGTGTTTCCCCTACTACAAGGACTAGTGGACCTTTCATTTCCTCCTCAGGCAATGGACGTGTGAGAGGAAAGGAGGGGTTGTTAGAAGAGGATTAAAAAGGATGCATCATCCCAGGGTGTCTCCAAATGGCTGCTCACGTTCGGACCTCTCAACCTCAGGCTGTCGGGCAGCTTTAACACACACTGATTTTTCAAACAAGCCAGGGCCTAAAATCAAACAACGCCAAACTGAGCTCCTCAAACAGGTGGGAATACTGCCTTGCTTTTAACTTAACACACTATTAAACTGTAATGAGGTTACACAAACTCAATGAAATTAGATAGCACCTACTTGTAAAAACTCACAGACAAAACAAACGAATGCAAAGCAAAAGCATGAAAGATCTGAATACATTCAGAATTACTGACTGAACGATTCCCCAAATTAAACAGCTACTTCAGCACTTGCATAAAATTAGGGGGACTCATGAAAATTAAAACACGCATGGACTGATTATTTTGTCCATTTGGGATAAAACATATTATCATCTTGAAAAGTGGATATGCAAGCAGTGGAATAGAAGAGCCATGGTGCAACATTTATGTGGAGTCACGTTTCAGTCAACCTGAGTGCAATTAGGCTGAGGCGGCATCTATGTTTCAATACCTCCCTGACATTTCACCTGATACTGTATAAACATCTCAGCTGTATTCAGCTGGGAGGTGTGTTTGAGCAGCGAGTTCGCTATGTTCCACAGGCTCTCTCAGCTTTTTTATTTGAATAAATAAACTATATGTACTGACGGAGTGTTAAGAAAGGTTATATTTTTACACCAAACTAAGACTAGCATAATTACTTTGTTAACGCAACATAAAACACACTTCTTTCAAACTTGACAGAAACAAAATAAAACGTATCTTGGTTAGTCTTTCAATTGTTCCAAAAATCAACAAAAATCAAAACTAAATCAACCTTTAATTTACAGAGTTAGATGTAAAAACATGCTAGCTCCATGCTTTTATGGCATGCTCCAACATGCTTTTTAACTGCAGTCTCTCTCCGCCATTGCAACGTTATCCCCACCACTCTCAGCATCTTTTTCTACTCAACTATCGGTTCCACTGGGGGAGACTGACCTCTGGTGGCCTGTGTTATTCACTACAATATATTGCCTCAATACAGCATTGTGTATTAGTTTAAAAGGAAGAGAAGAGTCTGTATTTTTGATGGTATTGAAATCATACCATAGTGAATTGTAAATACGCTGGTAAACCACAATATTGTGATATTGTCCAATCAAATATTTACTCTACTTTTACCTCATTTTTCTCTCCTCCAACACCTTAGGGCATAATGTGGCTTGGTATCATTGAAAACATTTTGATACCAGTACCAACACCAGTACCCTTAAAGTGACACTGTCACCAACAGAGTACTTAATTTGATACAATTTGCAGAGAAGACGATGCTGGTAGCAAAGAAGTCACTGGGCTTGTGAAGCTCTTCACCCTGATTTTTGCCCCATGCTTAATGGCGGTATTGTGTTACTCATATTCCTAGTTTTTCCTGAAATAATAATTTCATGTTACTTGCAGTTATTTTTTTTTATTTTTTTGAACATTTTGGTAGCTTCTTGGCATGCTGAACTGTCAACGCCATCAAATTAACTACCACACCACAGACTGTGGTGTCAATCACATGTCGGGCGAATCACACATTACTTTAAACTGAAGAACGCTTGTGGTGTTTGGCTGAAATAAAACAAAACAATCAAACAAAAAACAAACACACAACTAGTCTTTCTTTTTCTTGATTTGAGTACAAAAAAGGGTCAAATGCAGTTATAATTTGACTGGAGAGGTTTCAATTCTACTTGGTACTGGGTTATTTTGGTTGATACCTGAGAGGTATTGAGTACCAATATGTAGCCCTAGTTTTAGTTTGTTTTTTTTGTTTTTTTCCCAAAATCAACTGCCTTCTGCAGCCACAACAATGCTAATAAGAGCTGTGAGAATAGACCAAAATAGTGGAGCTGCAGGCCATAAAACTTTAACTGCAGAGTTGGTTGATAACTCTTTTGTCACTATAAATGACATCTTTCACAACACTTGTGATCATTTGTTCAGTTATTTATAGAAAATATTGATTAGGGCAGCGTTGAGATGGAGTTAAGGATCAAGCTCCACTGATGTCTATCTCACACTTTCCATTATGCAACTCAGTAGAATCTTTTGTTAGATCCTCTTTGTTTGGTAAGCAATTATTGTTTTGTTTTATATATACATACATATATATATCATACATACATATATCTGGTTTCGCAGTCCAACTCAAGATCACCACGACTACTAAACTGATATATACAGTATAATTGGTTAAGTGGCCCTTACTGTTTATAACTCTGTACATTAAATTTGCTAAGCAATTAAGTGACTAAAGCAGGACGCAGCCTAAGGGCGAGAGGGACAGCGTAGGTGTTTGGTTATATAATCCACAGGCTTTACCACATGTGCAGTGACTATATGAGGCTCACCTGTTCTAGTATGGTGTTGATCCTGTCCACCTCACAGTCAATCACAAAGCGCTTCTCTTGCCTCCTGTCCATCTCCTCAATGATGCGCTTGAACTCTGCTGCGTCTGTTGTGCCACTAACAGAGCGAGCGGTCACCTGCCAGTTGTTAGCCACTGCTGCCTCCATGATGGCCTGCAGTATAGAGAAACCTAGAGAGAGAGAGAGAGAGAGAGAGAGAGAATGACCCAGAGGATTATACACAAAAGAGACCGACACATAGTACCAGTTATGCAAGAACTGAGAGGCTGCTAATTTATTCTAGAGAGGTTTTTTGCTTGAATCCAAAGGTTAAAGGCCATCTCATTACAATCTAAAATAGCCTTCCAAAGTCTGCAGGCCGCCTAAAATATTGTCTAGAGTCTAGACTTTGTGTGCAAGTGTGGAAGCAACTGTGAATTTACATTTGCATATTGAGGAGGCAATATCATAATGAAGTGAAAGGACAGGAATCGTATCTCCATATTATTAAAAGATCAGCGGGTGATGTTATTGCGCTTGGCATCAATTAAATTACGGCACTTAGCTCAGCCACATGTTAACTTTGACAGTGTGGTGAAACACATCGCGGCCCGTGTCTCCTTGGAGGATTGTGCCAACTCATTTAAAGATAAAGACGATGAAAGATTCATCCAGGCCAGTGGTAGAAAGAGATCATTATGCTACCAGAAGAATGGAGAATGAGCCCTTCTAATGATTAATTCACACGTGAAATATTTTCATTTAACGGAGCGCTCAGAAACACTATGGTCAAATCACATACCACAAAAATGAATAATGTAGTCCTATTTCTGGAGGGGTAGATTGCACATAGCACACGCTGAAATAAAAATGGCTTAACTCTTCTCGAATGTACAACGGGCGAGAACGAACATGAAGGTTATTAATGAAAATCAAGCACACTGCTGGTATTTCATTAAGCCCTGGACAATGCAACTGCAAACGGTATGTACAATAAGCTTCTTTTCTATCTCTCTGTTCATTTCATGTGGTTAACTGATACAAAAAAGGGAGAGAAAACTTGCAGCAACAGCAAATTGTCGCACATATTTGGACATATACAGATCTTATATGACGATTAATATCACCGCATGTTATTGGGTATTATGCAAATTGTCTGACACTCTGAAAAGCAGTCTGCAAAGTCAACATTTGTTTTTGTTTTTTTTTTTTTTAAACTGTGAGCCATTTCCTCGTACAACGTTATCTCTGTGAACCGGCTGCAGGCAGCCAACAAAGCCAGCACGGAGACCAAAGACACAACAACAGCTATAACAAGAAAACCACTTTGTGACTCTCTTCATTTCTCCGCTTTTGCATTTTCCCTTCTCTTACATTCCATCTGAATGGTCAAGCAGCCCTTTTCTCATAAATGCTCTGAGACTGGGCTCCCGGTGTGCCACCGTCTCTGCAGCACATCTCCGCTAGATGATCTTTTGGCGAGCGGCACAGCAAGCAGCAGAGACCGACGCACAGTGTGTCATCTGTCCAGAGGAGCAATGGCACACTGCCTGGAGACATCAGCCTGCCAGACCTCAAGGTTATCTGGCAATGTCAGGTTCTCGGGTCACATCTCAAAGGAGCTCAGTCTATAGTTCATGAGTGTAACTTGTAGCACATCATTGAGTCTAGATTATATGTTGAGGGCATGTAGAGGCATACATCTTTGAGACTTCCGGATTGCAGAGTTGGTAAAAAGCAGCAGTACATCTGACGTGAAACACCACGGGACAATAAGAATGTGAAGTAGTCTCAAAGCATAAAATTGTCAAATACACTTTTTATTTCAGCTGGACAAAAGCCACACTTTCCTCAGAAAAGGAAATCTAAAAGTGAAGGCAAAACATCTGAAGCGTTTCTGAAGTATCATCATTTTTACATGAGCACAGCAGCAGCGGTCTCTCATGTAGCATACCTCCTCACATCTCCCCTACCTAAAGCAAAAGTTACAGAACGAAGGTTTGAATAACATGGATGCATTATTCATTTTCCTCAGGCATATGCTCAGAACCTCACCAACCACAAGCCAGCTGGATAGCATGGCAGTCTTCCCAGCAATAAAAGCTTCTCACATTAAGAGATGTCATGCAGATTAACTGGGTCAAAACGGTCTCTGTTGGTTTGGAAACTGCCGAGAATTCGGCTGGTAAAAGTAAAAATGCCAATCAGCCATTTAACAAATGGCAATCATATTGGATGTATGACATGCCATCCACATGGGTTAAATGATAGGTTGGGCATTTGTTTCATTGCTGCAAGTATCAGTGCAATAACTGATTCCTGAAAGACACAATAGCATGTCTCAGAAGATTTTAAATGGCAAAAGAAAATAAATATGCCCACAGGGGAAAGCTCTGGGGATTAGGGCTCCATTTATGAGAGTGTCTGCAGTGTTCTGTCTAAATAAAATGTGCATTTCCAATTTTCATTTCCAAGGTCTGAGGTGCAAGAAAAACACGAATTATGCTAACTCTGATGCGAACGAAGTCCTGTCAATCAGATTAGAATCACAGAGGGCTTTTATTTTGAAATTGCTGATTTGTGCAGCGCTCATCTCCTCCTGCCTCCAGCAAACCCTGAACTGTGTTGGAACAATTGGATTCATTTAAGATTCACAGAAGATTCCATGCCTGCCTAGTTTTACATTTGTATGGAAATTAAGAGATGGAATCTGGTGGTGGTAAATAGTCTGTCCAGAAATGGATTACTTTTACTCCTGTTTTTTTTTTCCCTTCTACAGTCAGCAGAAAAGTTTATGTTTTTTGATTTAGACTTCAAAATCAAAAGTGAACAAAATCCTTTGAGCACAACTTTATCTGAAAGCAGCAAAAAGACTGACAGCTCCCATTTCATCTCCACCAGAAAATGAAAAACAATAAATCATTTTGTTATTCAATGCTTCTCTGCATAAATTTACATCTGACAGTCACCTTTCTTGCACCAGAGTCCATTTCAGCTTCAGCCAATCAATGAATTCAACCTGCTAAACAGCTCCCTCATAAATGCTTTTGCTGGTGAAATTTATCCCTAACATGGAGAAAAGCCATAAATCCTTTTCACCTCTTCGCCTTCAGGAGCCCCACAGCTGTGTTGCATCTAAAAATGTAATACAGTCAACTACATAAATTATGGAAGACAACAACAAGATTTCCTTATCACCAGCGATAAATCCCTGCAGTACAGATGCCGCAGTGGCATGCAATAGCTTCTGCTGATCATGCTCCTCAGAGCTAATCATGCCATCGAGACAGGGAGAGTTTTACCATGCTGCAACACTCCTTGTCGCCAGTCAAAATATGTGCTGTATTCATAGAAACAGTGTAGCATGGAGCGCGGTGTAAAACAGTACAAATTTGGTATATGAACTCACAATTCAAAAGATATTCAGGTTATATGTGTTTTTATCATTGACTGTATGAAAATAATTTTGTGAACTCCTCTTTGCAGCCTTTCTACAAGAACTAAGATTAGAGTTTATTCCTCGTACAGTTGTCAAGAATGTTGAAATTAGCTATAGAGACCAAAACTGCTTTATGTATCAGGCTGTAAACATGTTTGTTTCTTCTGTAAAGTTGGGCATTTAAAATGGGAAGCTATAGCGATCGACTCACTTTGGGAGTCAGCCTCGAGTGGCCTTTAGAGGAACTGCAGTTTATGGCACTTCCGTGTTGGCTTCATTATTTAGCCCTCTAGGGTGCTGCTTAGAGCTCATTTTCATATACTTTGTTCTTACTTAACTCACAGTATCCTGAAGTTACTAAATAAAATTCAGGCAGTAAAAAAGAGCCCGTAATGATAGTGTATTGTTAGTACTGGGACACGTGCATTTTTATAAACTGCATAATTTTTTTTTTTTTATTACTTAATAGTGACCCTCATCATTACTATTAATAGCACATTAGTCTTTAAGAACAGCGTCATGAGTATGTCACCATGTAATTCACAATACATATTGTGTGTGTGTGACAAATAAAATCCTAACCAGTTAGAGTAGGTTAAGTAATAGATAAATAAATAGCAGTGTGCTCATCAACAAGACCTTCTGGTAACACAATGGCAAAATTTTACCTTCATTCAACAAGTCAGTCAGTCAGTCAATAATAAATAATAAATTAATTAATTAATAAATATGACATAAGTTACTTTATAAATTAATTTTTAAAAAAAGGAAAAAAGAAGGAATTTTTAAAAAATAAAGAAAGAAATCAATTCAGGAAGGAATCCTTTAAAAAGCTAGTGTCTGTAAACCCAGTGCCTGCAAACTGTATTTCAGAGAGTGTGTGTTGCATCTTAATTGAGATCAGTTTACTGGTATCATCATATGAAAGGATTAAATCAATATTTTTGAGAAAATATGAAAATATTGAGCTATATATTGGATACCGCAGCACAGCCTAAAAACATCAAGACATTATTTATAATATTGCCCAGCTCTACCTATCAACTGATTCCTATCCCAGTCGATATTGTTCACTGCAAATGTACTTTCCTTTTTCCTTTAAAAATCAAGTAATGCTGCCCTGCAGACCAAAAACAACGCAGTGAGAAACTGATGACGTTGCATTGTACTCCACACTCCTTAAACACAAGGAAACAGCCACCACCCTCACACTGAAAACCTGTAAACAGTGCCTGAGAGCAGTGCTGCAGTTTATATTCTGTCTGTGTAAAATTGCACATGAAAATGCAGACATGTGCAAAAGTGTTTCTATTGGCCAATGTTGCCAAGGTGCAGGTCAAAGCTACACGGGGTGAGCTCAGACATTTGAGTCTGCCGCAGACGAATGAGGATTGCAACACTTGAACATGCTTGGGCTGCACGTGGGCGAACTGGCACACAGGTCATTTGGAGACATCCGGTGAGTTTTGTTAATAGACAGACAACTATAATGTTTGTGTGTGTGTGTTTTATTTATTTTTATTTGCTCTGGAGCCTCGTGATCTCTCTTTGTGTTCTGTCTAAGGAGATGTTTATGTGTATGTTTGCAGAAGCATAACAAGAGCCTCAGCCATACAGGCTTCACTGAAGTGAATAGGAGGAAGTGTTAATATTCGCAAGAGTGTAGAGAGTGAAGGTTTTGGGGTAATAGCGAGGGCATAGCCGTGGGGGTGTGTGTCTGGGTCTGTATGTTTTTTCGAATATCTGGAGTACCCAAGCTGAAGCAGGGGTGTTAAGTTTCCCTTTAATCTCAAACACACACTTGAAACAACTCTGTAGTTTGTGGAGCAGTGTATAAACGGCTGCGATGGGTGAAAACTCAATTATTTCTGCATTTTCCTTTAAATCTATATCAGAACATTGCAGAGTCTGCTAGCAAATCCCGACAGAGCCTAATGACGCCCCGTGTGCTTATAAATCAGAGCTGTTGCGAATGAGATGTTGTGGCAGCGTAGCATACAGCGGCTGAGTGAGAGCTGCAGTCCTCTTCTTCGTCTGTGAACCGGATCTTAACAGGATGAGTTTTGAAGCGTCACCCGTGGCGGCTCAGCGGTAATTGAATTGAGTTGCATCTAATCTCATTGCCCAGCTCCTTTGGTTCCCTGCCTCTCATTAGGGTACGGTGCGGAGTGTCACAGGCCTCAATCTTTCTCTCTCTCTCTCTCTTTCTCTCTCTCTCACACACAACCTCCATCTCATATCTCACAGCTGATCTAGGCTAACTAGGCAAATCAGAGAAACCATATTGCAAATTTCTCAAAGCATCCAGCTCAGCATTAGCCACAACTGACTGTCAGCTTCAGCGCCACAGCTATAACACTTGCTTATATTACACCGCATCATCACACTATGTCAGCGTCATTATTACACTAATCCACAGCAATCCAAAATCTAATCTACCAATCTAATCAAATAATGAAATGTTAGTGTCACTATCAACTACGCTGCAGTACACAATAAGCAAAGGGAACAACAACTTACTCTACCCGTTAACAGCTAAAAGTGAGAAATGAAGGGTGCAAAAACCCTGATCTGAACTCATTTCTAAAGGATCGAAGTCTAAAGCACACACGTGAAAAGGAGGCAGTGGTCTTCGAGCCAACAGTAAATGTGGCTGCTCTGGCCTCTAACTTGCCAATCCTCTGGTAAATGAGGGTCTCTGGCTGGGTGAAACGCCCTGCTGAGCACTGTCCAGGGTCTCAGAGGGCATCAGAAACAACTGAATTGAAACCACAAAGATAATGGCTTTGACTCATAATTGTGGGGTTTGGGTTGCTGCTGCGTTTAGGGCTGAACATCTGCAGAGAAAGTCGGAAAGTGTATTTTGCAGATATCGTAGTGATTTCCTTGCTGCTGCGTGTTGCTATATAAAGTTTTCCTGAAAAGGCAATTTCACCCAAAGTACAAAAAACATTATTATGCTTTTTTGGCAAGGTTTGTCAAGTTTTTAGTATCTGTCTCCAAAATTTCAAAGAAGAAATTCCAGTAACCTCCACAGTACTGGAGTGTGGAGGCAAAAATCTTCACAAATATTTTAAAACTTTCTTCATGGCTACATACCACTAACAAGTTAAATGAATGTGTGTTTCTTTCTTCTTCTTTTTTTTGTTTGCAAGTGGGGTAAACCTTTTAAACTGTACTATACGCTACTCTTTTTAACATTACATTTTCAGTGTTTGCTTATACTGAAATACTACAGTTTATCATGTGCAGTTAAAGGGAAAAAACACCTACATTAGAAATTAAAAATGTTATTTCCAGGTAAGTTCAATCAATATTTGTGAACATGAGTGACTTTCTCTCAAAACCAGAAAACGGAGAAGTCTCGAACTTATGATATCATCAAGTATAAAGTCTGGAGCTGGTCCATAGAGGATGAATGGGAGACTGATTTCTTGTGGACCCACAGGATGTTTGTTTTCTTTTTCATAACAACATACTCAGAGCATCCTTGTGCTCTTGGTGTCATCTAGAATATTTGTCCCAGTTCATTGGCTACACCACAGATACTATACTATAACATAATACTTACATAAAGATAGTTTGCTAAAATAATATGTAGATTTTTTAGTATGTCTAAAACCTAAACATGAAACAGCCATTACAGGGCTAGCTTCAATTTTAGTGCAAGTGTAAGTAGTTATAATATATCTTTTAAATTTGTTTTCAATTGACAGTAGAGCTTAGGGTAGCATGGGTACCATGGTCATGCATCCCCAAGCAGCAAAGAGGCTTGGTGACATGGAAATTACAGCTCAGTGCATCTGAGAAGATACATGCTTTTGTTTATTCACACCAAAGTAAGTTGAACAACAGTGCACATATTAGGTATCTATGGGTATGTAGTGCATAGTATGCAATTTTGGAAAAAGCACACACTTTATACTTGATGACATCAGACCAAAGCAATAACGTGTGAATTTTAAAAATGGGCATTGTTCCCCTTTAAGATGAGTGGTGTAAAGAGTAAGATTCATAAATTGATATAACTTAAGCTCATATAATAATTTTACATGCATTTTAATAGCATTATTATGGGCCAACTATGAAGTAATGTATATATTTGTTATAACTATTAATGACTTACAGGTATGTGTCAGAATAAAGGTACATATATTTTTATTAGTAGTAGTGCTGTAAGGTGGTTGTGATGCAAATGTTTATGAAGGTTTAGGAAAAATTTGGTACAAGTCTGCAAACTTTTCACTGTGTTATACAGCATGTTTATAGTGTGTAATATGGAATAGGACATCAAGTTGGCAATGAACCGGTCTGAGATGTAACTTTTGGGCAAGATTCACCTTCCCTGACACTGTGTAAATTCACTAGAATCTTGGATTTAACTGGATAAAGCAGGTGTCAAAACTGTAAATCCTTGCAAACTCTGTGGCCTTGGAATATCACAAAATAGCGACAACAAGCAGGAAGGTCATAAAACAGCAGCTGACAGCTTCCTTCACCTCCCTGTGCTGTAAGCACACGAGAAATGTCTACTTGAAATTCTCCAGCTGTCAAACTCTCACTCTTCATTAACTACATCTCTATGTATGTCCTAATTTATGAATATTCCCAGAGCTGCTTCATCTCTATTGTCTTCTGAGGGAGCCAAAATAAATACTTACAGTATTTAGGGCCTGTTGAGTGTTTGCCTCTGGGCTAAGTATGCTCACAGGGCTCTGAGGATCCCTCCAGTGTTTGTGTAGTGGAGATCAAAATCTTGGGCTGCAAGAGGAAAACGGCTTTATATTTCCTCTCATTAGTCATCTGGCAAAGACCCGCAATTTATATAAAATAGGCTGGTTTGCTGGGACTGTATGACCTGTGTTCTCCAGCAAACTACAGAGAGAAGCAACAACCAGCCAATCATTGTCAGATGGTTGATGGAGAATAATATGGGGATCTCTAAGCATCTATAAAGACATGATAATTTGGGCACCTTTGAGGAAAGTTTAGGATAATTAAATGAAGAGGAAAATGTAGACTCAAAACAGGTGCATTCAACTTATGTAATTTAGAGGAGGAAAAAAAGAAGCTACTGAATGAGCTCCTCCACTTCTTGCTGCCCACGGGAGAAGGAAGCTTTGCCTCCTCCATGGTAGAAACGTAGCATCTGCCGTGACGTGAATGCGAAAGTAGCCCCAAAAGTGTGTAGCCAACGCTTTGATGTGGTGTTTACAGTAGGGCCTATAACCAAAAACAGTTTTACTGCCAAGTGTTGTCCTAATCAAAAAGACAGCGCATGTCAAATCAAACAGAAGCAGCATGCTGTCTGTATCTTTAGAAGTCCATACATGCAGGAGGGAGGAGAGTGGCGCTCTTTCCGCTGTGAAAATCCACCCACAGACTTTTCAGAGCTTCTCCATCTCTCCCTGTCTGTCTTTGTTCCCTGGTCTCACTCTCTCTCACACTGCATGCTGTGACGTATCAGCACACTGATGGGCAGCCAACACACACATACATTTGTGTGTGCAGTGTGTGTGTGCGTGTGTGTGTGTCTTAAGGGATTGATCACGCAGCTGCACAAAAGTCTCTGCTGATCAGCTGAAACTGAAGGACAAATGACAAAAAAAGAGAGCCATTGCTTTCATGACGAGGTTCAAACATTATTTTACTCTTGTGTTTACCCTCAAGAGTGACATATATATTTTTATTTGTTGTTTCTACAAACAAATTTGCCCTGTGACATAGTGTAACATCAAAGCAATCAACATCCACTATAGCTACATGAAGCAAAGGCCAGGACATTTTGTTATAATGAAAAAAAAGAAGCTCCCAGCAGTAATTTCATGGCTGCTGAAGCTAGCAGTGGGTAGGTGGCAAAGTGGCTTTATTCCAGGTTCAGTTAAAAGAGGACACTGAGAGCATAGAGGTTTATTGTGTGCTTATTGTGACAGACGATGGCTCTCGTATCACTCCTTTTTAAGGCACAGGTGCTTGACTTGTAGTTTTTCAAGGGGCTTCTGAATTACAGGGGTTGCTACCGCAGGTTGGACTATCTGTATATTGGGATGTCACTTTGGCGGTGATACCGGTTTATGTGTGCAAAATAAAATAGAGAGAGAAAATGCCGGTGATGCATAGCTTCATCCATATTTCTTTAATATTATTTTTCTTGTGCATTTTATGGCCTCTCTGATGTGCCCTTTCTTGTCAGCGTGTCCAAGCTGATTTATTCTCCTGATGCATGCATAATTTAGCTGTTATGAAGCTGGCGTGAAGGAGAGGGCCACTAAAGCACAAGAGGCATATGTGTGTGTGTATGTGTGTGTTAAAGTCTCAGCTGGGTGCAGCTGATGTGCCATTATAGTGACTGTGATGAGACCACAAAGCCAAGGAAACAAGCTGCAGTCTATGATATAGACATGCTTGCAGTGGGGAGCTGGCATTCACACTTATTATCTCACATTGTGAGCAGAGAGTATAAATCAACAATGGTAGGTGACAATATTGCACTTGACTAGACATTATTTGTGTGAAATGTGTCGGAGTGGCATAAAAATTACTTGTGTAACAAATTGAAAGGGAAAAAGCAGCTGATGGTTTGTCGCATCACGCAGAAAAATATTGCTTTGGCTTGTCTGCAAAGTGATGGCGGTGCCCATGAAAACATGTCACCACACCTTCTTAACTGATTATGTAGGAAAAAAAGGGAATAGCCATTTCATGCCTGTCTTCATGTGTTTAATCACTGGAGTTTGGACTATCCTTTTGGTAGTGTATCCCGTTGCTTGATTTATTATGTTGTTTACAACAGTAAGAGCAATGCCAAACCACTACAATCAAATTAAAGAACAGACTTGATTTGGTTTGCCATCAAAGGCATCCAGGAGAGCAGCGGGAGACATTAATTATTTGACTCTTTTAGGGAACAAAGGCAACTGTCTCTGGATAGCCAATTAGAGGGATTGCTGAAGAATAGGGAGCAAGGTTTGCTTTGGTTACAGTGTATCTGACTCTGCCTGATTGCCCCCCCACCCCCCAACCCCCCATATCTGTCCTTCTATCCACAGTAGCTTGGCAGGAGCTAGAAGAAATGAGGCTAACTATGTGCGGTCATCCAATCCTCCCATACACAAGCCTCTTGGCCCTGTTGGCACATCACTCTGCCAATTGTGCCAGGCTGGAGTTTATCTTGTCTGCCTGTTTAACAGCTGATCAGCAGGGTCTGTGGTGAGTTATGAGGGTTTAATACAAAGCCAAATGGTCTTTGATTGATGCAACCAGAGCGTTACAAGCTGTATCAGAGAGTTTTTTTTATGTTCAAGCATGCTTGAAAATGGTTTATTTGATAAATTTCGGAACTTTTATGTGTCCTTAAAAAGGCTTTGTTGTGATAGCGACGTGAAATCATGAGACCATGGTGTAGTTTGTCTATAGCTTAACAACAAGGCTTCAAAATTCATGAAAAGAGGTGTACATTTGTTAAGATTATCTTTTGTTGAACAAAATGTGTAAGTATCATACATTTTTGTTTACTACAGAGCTTCTGCAAGAATCCAAAATCCAATGGAAAAATCCCACTGTTTTTTTGACGAGGAAACCAGGTTGATGCTAACTTTCATGTCGACCAACAGAAAAACATCATCCCTGCAGCACTATCAGAAGCCATTACAGACGTAATATGTCCAGAATTCTTCTTGACACACACACACACACACACACACACACACACACACACACACACACACACACACACACACAGCCATATATATATCTCAAACCTCTGAAACACTTACTATGGCCCACAGCACAACAAGGTGAAGCTGATGGAAATTATGCAGCCTCTAAGGCTGAAAAATGAAGTCAATGTGCCAAAAACTGCAGTTCACTGAATGGCCACTTGAGGCTGGCTCTAAAACAGAGTAAATTCCCAAAAACTCCTATGGTAAAATGCTCAACTTTACAGCATAAAAATACAAAACAAAACAAAACAAAGGCCAAGGCCAAAATTTTGAACTTGAGGCTTCAAAAGTGATGGGTGATGTCACGGTAGCTACATCCATTATTTATGCTGTCTATAGTGGAAATACACTGCACCAAAGCCGCACAGGCAACAGAAGACCCCAAGTTAAAATATAATTTGCATGCTATCTAGAATTAGTTGTGTTTATTTGTAATTATCCTGACTTTCACATAGAGGTGCAACATCTAAAGTTTAAATTTTGAGGAGAAAGGAGGCAATTACCAATGTTGTGGGGTTCAACTGAAAAGTATATATGGATTAGCATATGGAATTGCTGTTGGCAGGAAGCATTAAGTAAAGCAATAAAACTTTTAAAATGAGTAATGGCTGATAACTAACATTTCTTGAGTACAAAGCCCAACATTGTTTAACAAAGACTTTAATCTGGTTTGCACTGTTTATTAAACAAAAACAACACTTGGTGTCTCAATGCTATTTAGCATAAAAATTACAACTCTGTGTAGACAAAGGCAAGATTTATGCCATCAGGGCCAGTATTACAACGGTTTAACCAACAGATTGAAATCAAAGCTACGGAGAGCAATTTGGATCATCAAACACCCAGAAAATGAAAATGAAATAAAATAAAAGACTGAATATTAAGATTTTATCTCAAACATCAGATAAATAAAAAGAGACATTTAACATTTTCAAATGAGTGGGTTATAACTGGACTGAGTGATTATAATAGTTACACATCAGCCTAATACAACATTAATAAAGTCTACTGAATCTGTTTCTCTGAGCATGCTGAGCTCTGTTCTTCTGTTTGATACACTGACTACATTGTTACTACATGTGACTCAAATACTAAACCAGCCACATCACACAAGCAGTGTGTCAGCAGTGTGTGCATGTCCTCTGTCAGTGTCACACTGGCTCCACTCAGTCATTTTTGTCACATGCAGTCAAGATCTTCTGACCCACAATACACAATAGGAACTTAAAACAATCCATTATTTAATTCTACAGCCACTGAGAGGATTTTTGATAGGAATATTATACTGGAAATTACTTCAAATTACCTCACGGCAAACCATTGTCCCTCTATGAAATGTTATGTGTCTGGTTAACATGCAGAATAGTTACTACTTACTGTACTAAGATTTTGTAAATGTAACATTATTTTCTTTGTGCTGCATTCAGATGTCTTGTACAAGCTCACTTACCCTTTGAAACCTGAGCAAGTTGGTTTGATTTCTTGCAAAAACATGAGAAGATAATGAGCAACTTCATAAGATATGCCCTAAAAATTAGCAAGGAATTTGTAAGACAAAAAGCAAGTTGCAGGAAAACAACCAGACAAAAAAGGGGAAAAAAGGAAGACATTAAAAAAAAATAAAATAATGAAAGATATTAAAAACAAACAAAAAAAGAAAAACAAGAAGTATTTAAAATTCCCCAAAAAGTATTCAACTCAATTCAATTCATTCGACAAAAAAATAAAAAAATTATGTAAAAAAAAAAAAAAAAGGTATCGTAATAATAATTATTAAAATAGTATTCTGGAAGTTTTTCCTAGTGTTTTTGTTTTTCCCCAGGTCTTTTTGCTGTCACCTTTTACTAATTTCTTGCAATTTGTGGGACATTTCTTTGCTAAGGTGTTTACTGCCATGTTCTTAAAACAAATCAAACCAATTTGCTCAGGTTTCAAAGGGTTAGCGAGCTTGTACAAGACATCTAAACGCAGCACAAAGAAAATAATGTATGTCCAGGTTTCAAAGGGTTAAATGAGCTACATTCAGAACATTTATATAGTAGTAAACAACTGCTTCATTCCCCATGAATTACTAACTAATATGTGCTGTGCTGCTCCTCTGTGGGCTTCAACTCTCTCAACTCCTCCTGCTCTCTCTTGTGCCATTGGTTGGGGGAATCAGCAAACCTGCAGCCAATCAGTGCACCTGGGGTAAATAAAGGCTGAGGGGCAGCACTTCTCCCTTCTCTGTTAGCTGCCATTCATGGCTTTGCTTGTATGATGGTGAGCCATCCTGTGAATATAATGAGCTCTCTGTGTCTTTGTCAAGTTAAAGAAGCAATTTTGCTGCTGGTTGTTATTTTGCCCCTGACTCTCCCTGATTATTTTCTGATGCTTCCATGTCCGCTAATAAAAGGGTTAGACTGCACTTCCTGACTCCTTATTTACCTCATCTAGGTTTAAGGTACTCCCCTCTCCCATAGAGCAACTTGGGGTCGTAACAGCGACTATTTGCTATATAAAGAGCAATGGAAATGATGAAAATGATGTCACACTCCCTCTGTGTGTGTGTGTGTCATAATCCAAGCTCTCTTTTCTTTGTGGTAGCCCATCCAGCCTGTTGTTAGTGCATGTGACTCCCTTTGTGTCCCTTTGTGTGTGTCCCACTGGCAATCACCACTGCTTTGATATAGCAGTTACCACTGAAAAGTTATGTTATGTTATGCCATCACAGAAATGCCCACCTTCAGATTTCCCCCAAGGTTAACACAAGGTCTGCTCTGTCAGCACTGTTACTGTTGTTAGCACTGGTCACGCTGTTAGCAGGGCCAGTGCGTCCATATAGGTGAACTAGGCAGTCGTCTAAGGCGGCACTTTGGAAAGGGCAGCAAAATGTGTACCAACTATTCATGAGTAAAATCACGCAGTAACCAATAGCAGTACCTCAGGCTCCTAGCATACTAGGCTACGCTTTCTATAAGCACAATGTTGAGATGTATCACACTGCCTGGCCGACTGACACCAAGTTTGATTGTCTTCGAAAAAACAAAACAAACGAAAAAAACAATACCCATGACTGCAAGGATAAGGGAGCAGGTGACGTTTCTGTATGTTGCAAATGCGAAAGTGCTATATAGAGAGGTTTGCAATTATATTATTTAGCTTGAAGGGCTGAAATTGTATTATTCTGACAAATAGCTAGGCCTATACGCTGTCATCACTCTGATGAACAGAATTCCAAACCTGGTCATTTAAGTTACTTTGAAGATCTATTTGGTGTGTTATTTGTGTATGGATTTGCATTATGCCTGCATGATGAGTCATGCATACGTTGATATTGTTGACACTTTAAGCACTCAATCATAGCACTGATTATTTGCGTTATGTGTATTACATTAGTTTGTGTTGTTACTATTTTTTGCATCACCATTCTTTGAGTTATGTGTATTGCATATTGGCCTTTTTGTGTCAATTCTGGTATGGTACATTGCAAATAGAGGGGCAGCATCATTGTTTTTTACCTAAAGTGACAAAAGTGCATGCGCCAGTCCTAGCTGTTAGCACTGGTAACTGCTAGCACTGTCAGCTGATAACCACAAGCTCAACCACCTCCATGCTGAGAGCTGTGTGAAGGAAATCTTGGTCCAGACTCTGTATCATACTCTGCAAGATATTTGACTGTACATTTGCAGGAAATTACTGGCTAATAGTTGCATTAAATTTACAGTAACATAGGCTTCTGTATAATTTACAGTTATTATTGTGAAATGGCAGCTGTATACCATGATCTCACCATAGTTATGCCAACATTTTACTGCGATTAGCAGTACGCCTTTGTAAAATTACTATCTTTAACTGTAATCTCACAGTTAACACCAGTGACATTGCTGTGATATAACAGTATGTACCTGCAAAACTGCCGTCTATAACTAACTCCAGAGCTATTGTGCAGTACACATACTGTATGTAAAGGTATGATCTGAATGTCGTATAGAGCTTAAATGGATAACTTTAGGGGGAAAAAACAGTCATTCAGTGTGAATGGTTACGACTGACAAAAAGCATGCCTTCCTCTGCTTTTAGACTACTTTAACCTATTCAATTTGGCTTTTTTTTAATCTAAGTTGATCCTCTCTCTCCATTAGTCTCACTTTGTTATCCAGTTCAATCAACAACCTGTGGTTTTACTGCTGAACTACTATTTCTGGCACCTATATGTGCTTGGGCTGGGGATATCACTTAAATTTGTCTTTTGCTTTTAGCGCTTTATTCCATTTTTGATCATTTTTAGTTGGGTTGAGTCGGAGAACGACAACCACATATTGGACTGTAAAAAGAATGTAAACCTTATATTTGCATGATGTTATTTTATTATTATTTTTATCCATTTATTTGTGATTAAAAACCTCAAAGTGTTTCATTGCTTCAACTGTAAGTACCCAAAATTAGCTTGTTTGATTCAGGTTATAGGTTCAGACTGTTGTCTGGGAGACAGCTGAGAGATAACTAAGGAGCGAGCAACTTTTTTTAGAAAGTAAATATATTTCTCTTGACGGCAGATTTGGTGTAGTTAAACTTCTTCCTGCACTCTAAGGGCTGGCTTGTTTTCTGCTGTAAGGGGTAACATTTCAATTCAATATTGACATTTTTAAGACCTTTAACAATAAATGTGATGGACAAGTGACTCCAGTAAATACTGTATAAATGCCTGCATACACTTTAGAGACCATATAGTAGGTCAGAATTTGCACATATTTGCATGTTTTATAAGAAGCTGTTCCTTTTGTGGTTACAAATACTGCAGTAACCTCTAATGATCAATACTGTGCATACGCCTTATTGTTCCAGATAAGTTTGCTGAATTGACTCTGCAGCAGTTGGGGTCACTGGAAATATTGACAGAGTGAATGAAAGAAGTGCCCTGGAGATATTTTTGGACCGAATGCTTGAATACAGCTTCCACCTGGCAGGTTTTTGTTCAAAGAACATTTGACTTCCTGGTGCTATAATGAGGCTGTGACATCGAACACTATTTCAACTGTCAGCAGTTAAATGATAAAAGTAAATAGCTCTCTGCTTTCAGTGCAGCAGCTACATGTTGGATCGCTTTCCTCCTAACTGTATCACATTTAGATTATTGATTGGTCGAGGAAATGATGGAAAGCGACAACACGAGGCCCAGCATTATTATTCAAGTATCATCAATGCCTCGGTGTGGCGATGGATATTGTGAGACGAGCTGAAATCCCCTGTCTCACAACACCATCATGGATATAAAGAGACGGCAGCCCCAGGTCTTACCTCAAAATATCACTGGCATTGCTCACTGCAGATTGGTATTCACTAAATGTCAATGGAAAATATAAGTGCTTTCCCACAGTCAGAGGACTCCATCAGTCATATTTACATCTTCATTCACTGTTTTAGTTTTTTGTCTTTGCTGTTCAGTTCAAGGTGAACTGGATTTTCTCAAAACTGACAAAATAAAAATAATGCAGAGGCAGCGGAGCGATATAGGCACTGATGGAGTAGAGTATATAGCAGCGATGAAGGAAGTACACCCATACAATTGACCTTTTCTTAAGCCCCTCCCCCATACAGTGATGTCCTGATCATGGCTTCTTAAAGACCCTGTCAAACCAAGCCGACGGTTGGCCATCAGCAAGTGTCTTTTGTCAGTGTGCCCCTTTGAAACCTTGAGCGACATAACTTTTCTTATGCTGCTTTCAGATGCCTTACACAGGTATTTAAACCTTTGAACGCTGAGCAAATTGGTTTCATTCCTTTCAAAAACATTGGAAAAAATGCAGTGAGCAAGTTATTTCTCAAAAACCAATGGAAAAATGTCTGGGGGAAAGCTATATTTATAATTATCATGAATACATAATTAAAATGTGCTGTTTACTTTCTTTTTCCTTTTCTGTTGTTTTTGTAGTTTGTTTCGTTTTTTGTTTTTTTTTTACTCATTTTTAGGTTATTATTTTGTACTTTTTACACATTTCTTGCTAATTTTTGTTCTTCTTTTCTTCAGTTCTTCTTTCATTGTTCATTGCCTTCTTCCCATGTTTTGAAAGAAATCAAGTCAATTTTCTAGGTTTAAAAGGGTTAACACTAGCCCTTGTTTTTTGGACGATAGAGCGCATTAGCAAATGAAATCACTCTGATTGGCATTTCAGCTCAGTGCACAAGATGAGAAATGGAAGTGATGAAAGCGACCAAAGTCTTTTTAGCCACTATTGTCATCATAACTGCACGTTGTACATTTGCGGTTTGTCTCACAATTTGTCTTTTTCTTGATCATTTTGCAGCATTTTGGAGGGAAACTGCCGTACTACTAGACTCACAGCAAGCTCATACTGTAAGAGAGAGCTGAAAGCGTATAAGGACGTGGTGTAGGGCTGTGTGAGAAAGAGAGAAAGATCGACTCATAAATCAACTAGAGGTGAGATTGCTGAATCAGGGTTGATTGTGCCTGGGAGAGACAATAAAGCCTGTAATCATCTGTCTCTGTTGCACAGACCTGGCAATTATCTGCCCATACCTGACCGCCAGAACAGAAAAGGGCAAGGTCCCTCTACCTTCAATCTACACAGCTTGAGCTTTTTAAGGGGAAATTCGCTTGCTGATGCAAACTGAAAGGACAGAAAAAGCAATATTTAATCTTGGAGAGCTAAAAACTGGGGTAAACAGAGGATTTGGTTGAAGGAGTGCTGCAAGGGTTGTCATGTTTTTTTTTCCCGGTGAGCCATATGTGATGTTTGGGAGTGATTCAAAAGAATGAGTGGTGATTTGTATTTGGACCTTTCATCTCTCTCTACCCACACATGTAAAAAACACACACACACGCACACACACACACACACACACACACACACACACACACACACACATAGGTACCATGTCAATATATTACATCAGATAAAAGAAGTGTAGCTGATCATTAAGCTGGAATAATACTACCTACGGAAGCTCCATTTGCTTCTAGTGCAGTTCCTTCATCATAACGTCTGCTTTCATACAGCTGTCTCATACTGGCGTTTAAGGTACAAATTTACCTTCATTTCCCTCCAATACATCTGAGCCTGAAGCATATGGACCATCACTCTCTGACTGAAAGCACTGCACTGAGGGCTAAAAGCATTTTTTTGCCAGCCCAATTTAAGAGCCAAATGAATAGTGTGGTTGTAATTAATCTTTTCTATTGACTGAATAAAAACCTTTTGGTGGAACTCAGCTAGTGAATGCACTGTGTTTTCTCTCCCTAATAGGAGACTTTGGAGAATAATTGCAAAGTTGCTTCCAGTATTGTGAATGATCAATGCTTTTATCAAACACAAATTAAAAGGAAAAAAGGCACTCAGGAAAATAATACATCGCAACAGGTGCTTCATGTGTTATTTGTTCATTGACTGTTTATCTGCAGCTTATAGAAATCAGCTGCATACAGGATTGTACTGTTGCTTTTTTTCACATGTGTAAAGAATGTTCACATTTAAAGTCAGAGATCAGCTTTTTCTTAACATGTCGGGGTACATTTTTTAGACAATGCCCACACGAGAAAATCACAGCAAAGCAATAACACAGAGGATTGCAAGACAATGATCTGTCATTGATTCCCAATTAGATGGCCCAAAGCAGCGACTCTGAGAGCGAACAAAGAATTAAAGACATCAGTGATACCCAACCAGGGTTACTTTTACCCAAGGTTATACTCCATGAACGCGACAAGTAGATTGAGTATATTTATTTTCACAATAAGCAGTAACTTACCAGCCACGATTAACTATATTGTACAGTACACATCATCCACCAATATGAGCCAGCAATAACGTCTTCCTTGTTGAGTGCATGAAAACTAGTTAGCAAACACACAAAGACGTTGAAATAGTAAGCTAAATTAGCAAGGATAAATGGTATCTAAAAGTGATTTACAAAAAAAAAATGAATGAACACTTGGAACAATTAACTTAAGCAGATAAGCAGTTGGATTTATTAGCTAAAAATAATGGATAATTAGTTGGGTTAGCAAAAAGTATTACAGGATCACTTAGCTAAAAACAATAATGGGTAAACAGTTGGGATTTTAGGCAAAAGATAATGGATAAATAGTTGAAGTTCTTAAATGAATTCTTAACTCACAAAATGATCATTTGTACATTAACTACTCACTGTGTGGAACCTTTTGTGTGCATGCCACCACGGTAAACGTAGAGTCCAAAGAAGGCGAACATTGTTATTAACTGAAGTAAACAGGGACAGCGTGCAATAACAGCAAAACTATATCAAAATATCTGTTAAGAATCTAACATAACTTGTGCAGTATAATCCAAGTTTCATTAGTCCAGTCATATGTAAAGCACTTCATACATTTCCCCGTAAACATTATGATTTTAAACACTTCAGTACAAATAGTTGCACAGCTACTTGCACAGTCGAGTAGCGTGTCATGGCATTTGAACTCAGGCAGAGCTCATACGCAGGTGCAGGCTTAGGCACGCTCAGGGCGCTTCTAGAGGTGGAAGTGTTTCAAATCATAATGTTTTAGCAAAAAGCATGTGTTTGGGTGTTACTTAGAATACAACTGGATAAATGAAACTTGGATTATACTGCACGAGTTATGTGAGAGTTTGTAAAAGGATGTGCTGATATAATTTTTTTTGTTGTTAAACCAAGTAGCAAACCCTGTGGGTGAGAAATGAAGCCAAAAATGTTTTTTCAAAGAATGGCCACCTGAGGCTGGCTGTAAAACAGAGTTAATTCCTATAGACCTCTATGTTGAGGTGCTCAGTTTTACAGTAAATGTAAACATATATAAACTCTGATAAAATGATTTAGTCTTTAAGTTTTAAGTGACGGGCTGTCTGTAAAGTGTTGCAGTTTGTGGAGAAGATCCACCCCACTATCATCCAGAAACTGGGATGGTGACGGCTAGATGCCGTACTCGAGGCTTCGAAATTGGAGTCCATCAACAAGTGGGTGATGTCACAGTGGGTATGTCCAGTAGTTATACAGTCTATGTGTTAAATGTCGTTCATCTTTATTTCAATTCTTAAAGAACACCTTTTCTGGATTCCCCGTTCTTTGTGAATTTAACACAAGACGTGGGGACTAACTTTTATACAAATGGTTATTTTGCAGGTGAATTATTTTTTCAGCTAACAAAAAATACAGTTCTCTAAAAGTAATAATTTAACATTCAAAATAAGCTAAAAAAAAAAAAAAAGCTTATTAGCCAAAGTAAATAGTTAAGGTGAGTGGGTGCTTGAGGTCATCTGACAGGGCTGTCAGGGTATGTCTGGAGAAAAGGTTGGGAACCACTTAAATAAATATAAAACTCCAAATATACAGACGGAAGCAGTTGTTTGTCAATTCTTCCCTTTGCCTCAGAGCCAGAGGGCAAAAAAACATGTCTCCTTGAAGACTATTTTCCCTTGTCACTCCTCCTGGTTTAGCCAGCAGTCAGTGTCCATATTGCCTGGGGAGCTGCACTACCTGATAAGCGGAGGTAGAGGCTCTCTGACACATCTGTCTGCTTGATGAGCCAAGTGTCAAAGCCCCCCAAAGTGCTGGATGGAGTGCATCAATAAACGACTTTAATCCCCTCCTGGGGCCAATGTCCTCCCACTAATAAGGGATCGTCTTACACCACTGGCAGTGAGAGGAGAGGTAAAAGTGGCTTGGCATGAGCCTCAGCACGGGGATGTACAGTACATAGGGAATTGTCTGTACACAGGTAACAGGCTGTAAATCACACGCACCTGCTGTTGCCTTAATTGCTGGATTGAAAATGTGTTTTGTTCCTCCTCCTTCTCACTTTCTCTCCCTCTTTTGCCCTTTGTCCCTCTTTCCTCTCTTTGAAGTATGTGTCTATTTGTCATCACTCTCTCTGTCTAACACCTCTTCTGTTTTTGTATTTCAGCCTCTTTTCCCCACCTCCGCTATGTATCTAACTCTGCCCCAGACAGTCTCACTTGCCAGACAGAAGAGGAGAAGCAGAGGGATAGGGACCGGTGGCTGGGCAGTATTGGTTGTGCTGAAGGACGTGTGGGTTGCTAGCATCCGCAGGGAAGATCCAATGAGTGTTCTAGTCTGAGTGACCCTAATTAACCACATATTATCTGCAGGCTGTGTGGAGGATTAAGGCCCTCAGCTCTGGACCCTACAGGCCTGGAGACCCAAAGACAGAGGACTGTGCGCAGAAGCACACTTTATATACTGCCTCAAAGCACGACACGCAGAGGTGGGGGAGTGAGCAGGCCAGAAAAGAGAACCATACAGAGAGCAGATAGCACACTGCAGAGAAGACTGGTTGCTTGAAGCATATCTGGACCTTTCTATAATGAGCAAATAAACAATGCAAACTGCTATATACAGTGCGGGAGGAGAATGCAGCCACCCTTTTTGGCACCATAACGGAAAGCAAGACATATTGTGTCTATTTCTGTCATATCCTGAACACATCCATCCCTCCAGCCCAGGTGCTGTTTGAACACATTGAAGTTTCTGTAGGAGGAGGGGATCATTATTCCATTGAGTGATAATGAGCTCATTTTCTTGTTTGACATTAGAACACCCAGAAATGAACACTTTGCCATGTTGACAGGTCGTCATACACTCGGCGTGCTGCTGCATTAAACCAGTGTCTATTGTCAACAAAGCAATGCAATCTGGGAACTACACAAAAACCCTCATTGACGCAACACAATAAGCAGCCCCCACAGGCAGGCAGAGACTCTGATTTCTGTGGAAAACATTTTAGCAGCAGCTGTGACATACCTCATTTCAGATGAAAGACGAGCCAATATCAACAACATGATTAAACAGAAGATTAACTGACACCAACCAGCCAAAATCCAAAGGTTATAGCTCATAAGAAATGCCGTTTCTTAAAGTGTAATGTGTTATTACAAGTGTTACGAGCTGCTACTGAATATTTCACATTTACATAACACCAAACTACTGTATAAAATAGTGCAGTGTTAACAGTTCAAGCATTTACAGGGCTTTCATAAAGTATTACAGGGTAAATCTATCCTCTGCTAACCCCGGTGTGCAGCTGCTATTCTGAGCCACTGTAACATTTCCTGCGGTTCCACACTGTAATTCAAGCTTAAAGTCCCAAGTCAAGGCCGACACTGTCACCTACCTCGGTCGGTGTCGTAGAGGTAGACAAACTTCTGCCACTTGTAGTGAGAGAGCAGGCTGAGAACAGCACCCCGGAGGGCGGGGCGCATCTGGATGACAAACTGCACCTCATTATCGGTGGGGTAACTGGGTGTGACAAAGGAGGTGTGCAGGGCGCCGCAGAAGGAGGTCAAGGTGTTCATGGACTTCTTGTCGTAGAATCCGAAGATTGCGTACACTCCGCGGGAGAACTGGGAGCAGACTGCAGGGACAGCAGAGGGCAAGAAAACACGAGTGATAAGACATTATTCAGCAAAATATTAGTCTGCAAATTCACAATTGTGTGCCTCATTACTTCAGGCAGTAATAGATCGATTGGGTCGTGTGACCCACCACTAACAGGTGATTAAAGGTTTAAGTGACTCTAAATGACCCCCAAGGTAAATAACAAAGCATTTTAATACTAAATATCCAGTTATCAATAATAATACAAAACTGTATATAATAATAACAGTAAAAATAAGTACATGAAGTTACTGAAATATTCTGTCCGGTCCAAATTATAGTCTTTCTTTTCCATTCAACACTTACTTTCATTACTGATTAGTCTGGCAAATATTTCTCAGATCAAGGCATTCATTATTTTGTTAATTAGATTTAAGAAAATAGTGAAATATGGCTGTAGTAATTACCCACTGCCCAAGTGAACACATGGTAGTGTGTGTCAAAGTGTTTTTTCGACCATCAGTCCATATGACATATTCATCTTGAAAAATGACTAAAACTTACTTCTTTTTTTTTTACTTGCAACCATCTACCGTCTGTGAAATGTCTAATCTGCCCAAATAAAAGAGAAGAAATGTTCTTTTCCAACTATGTTGAGAAAATTTAAACGATACAATACACAATGTGCGGATGGAGAATTGTTTCCATACAAATTACAGATGTCCCCTAAACCCCTCACACGCAGACCATCAGTCGACAAACAATCAGTAAAATTTACCAATGTTTCTAAAATGTCTGTAGGCTACAAAAGACATTTGTCAAGTCACCAAATAATACTCACCCACAAATCTGCATTTTCTAGGACATGACCTGCCATACACTGCCTCAGATTGGCTTACCCCAGATATTCTATCGTACTCCGAAACAATCCCGCTCCTCTTTCCTAAACCTAACCAGCCCAACCAGCGATGGTAACAAGTGCTAGTTATCAGAGGGAGAGTAGGGGCGGTCATGTCTTTGCCATTCTATTTGCTACCCCCACGTGTAGGAAAAAAATGTATTTATTCCAATGAGAAATAAATGATTGGATTAAGCCTTTACATGGTTATCAGGCGTGAATATTTGAAAATCAATATAATTGAAAAACAAAATGTTAAAAATTCCTTGTGTCTTGGCCAGGTCTGATGTTGACTTGAGGCTTTTTACTTTGTTGGGGTTATTATTCTGTATTATTGGTGGTACAGGGAGATGATTCTGTCTGTCCCAAAGTATAATAAAATAACCCTTCTGATATCATCAGGGTTTTCTCACCTTGAGTTTGGATACTACTAAATTATATCAGGTATCCTGTGTTATAAATTGGGGATGTGGCATTTGAAAGGTGCAGAAAGGGTCTAATGAAAGACACTATCAAGTTGCATTAGGGGAATTTTGGTATGCAGTGTTTTAAAGTCTGACATACACTAAGGACGTAAGTCCATGTTCCAACCATCTTCTTCTTTATTGGAAGTGTGATACTTAATCACCAGAGTGCCCATTTAATTGAGAAAATAATTGCCGGAGTAAACAATAATGAAAATGAGCAATATCCATCCCCAGTGATCACAATATGAAATCCAATTTATACTTGGTATTAACATTCATTATCTGTGTATGGATAACCTATCTGAATAGGAGAAATGCGTGTTTATACACAGAGCACAAAAAAACAGCATGCATTGCATTCGAGAGTGAACGGCTCTGGTAACAGTGGACTGCATTGTGACAGGATGTCAGTATGACTCCCGCAGCTGTAAATGCAAGCTGCAATGTGTGTGCTTGTTTTGGTAGAAAAGTGGCAGTCAAAGGATAAAAACGTGAAGCCATTCACTGAAGGTCTCCAGCTCCCACCAGGAGCTCCCACCAGTTATCGCTCTGTTCCCCCATCCACAGTGAGCGACACACTGCAGCATTCACAGCAGCTGTGAGCGCCACTGCTGCCTGTCACCGCTTCTGTTCCCTCCTACGGAAGAGCTGAAAAAGACAACTCTGTCTGCTGCAAGTGAAAAGTGAATGCAGTTTCACTTTCAACAACCTCAAACCCACAACGTTTGTGTTTGTTGATGCCTCAATGTCGGCTGCATACTTGGCATCATTGCATAGTTACAAAGCATCAACAAAGGATTGGCCCTACTTTTGAGGGGGGGGAACAAACTTACTGACAAGCTGCACAATACTTTGACTCTATTCAGTAAAATTACTATCTGAGGCAACCAAAGGTAAAAGAAAATAAACAGGTACACCATCATTTGAATGTTTTTCACTTGAACAAATCTATAACAACCACTTTGGGAAATGAACATCTCTGTAATATAAGCATTTTATTTTCTATCACCGCGTGCATCTGATGACATTTCTTGAGAGGAAAAAAAATATTTTTTCATTTGTTTGTGTATTCATCATGCACTCTCGTGGGACAGCGCAAATTGTCAGGCAGGAACGACTTCCAATCAGTCAGAAGCCATTAATGTGTAAACTAACATTCAGAGCTACAGGTGTGTTTTGCTTTCCCACCCTATCATGAATGGCTGCTCACTTATTCTGATTGACTCTCAAGTGCTCCCGCTGGGTAATCAAGCATTCTTAACATCCGTAAACACTTTGAATATTCCAGTACAATGCTTGGATGACAGGAGGGAAGACACTATTTGATCTTATGTAATGGCTATGTTAAATATTTGTTTCCGATTGGCTGACAAGGATTCATTCAGTTCATATAGTGGGATACATCAGATTTAGGCTCTTTTTTAAAAAACATTTTAGAATTGTCCTGTTATTAATGCCAAACTGGAAACAATTCATAACCAACATGTCAGTTTGTAATTTGTGCCTTATCCTCATCAAGCACAAGATGTGATCACACACACATACACATACACTAACCATGTTTTTTTCTTTATTTTCTGCCCGTGAGAATTCGTCCATCTTTGTGAAGAATGGTGCTACAGTATTTGCACACCATTCAGACACTCAAGAGGACAACATGACAGTGCTCACGTATTTTGCTCTTAAGCACAACTGCAGTGTGAATGAGAGATCTAGTCACTGGTGGGATTTGCCTCATCCTTTTTAATTCTATTCCCTCCCTATCTGTCCTGGTACAGACACCTCTCCCAAGGTATAAGCATCCATTCTCAACAACACACACGCACAGATGCAGACATAAACATGCACACACACACACACCGCTTCCTGATAAGTGAATCAACAGATGGACAGCAGTATTGTGGGTAAGTGCTGCAGGGTGAGTGGTGCAATCTCCCTCACTGAATGGGAGCCAGTCAGAGCTGCAGCCCTCGTCGAGGCCCAGTTTTCTCTGCACTCCCTCTTAATTTGGGCCAGTACTGACACAGAACCTATCCTTTAGGGACCAGATCTGGCAGCCTCTTTCTTTCTGCTCAGCTGTCCTCTGCTTATTAGGTTGAGCTTTGAGCAAGCCCAAGCTTCAATAACAGATATGTCCACACGCCCTCATCTCGCACCATATAACCTCCCTCTTGCCCCCGTTAGAGATACAGTGTCTTTATGTCGCACCTTTTTTCAGGGTTGCCACCTTATTGTAGTGAAAAGGTTTGCTGGGTGTTGCAGGGATCCCATGTGCGGTGTCATCCAGAGTGATCTGAGCTCCAGGTATGTTCTCCCATGGTGGTGCAGGTTAGGATGTTCTAGACGAAGAATGACCTGTTCTGTTTTGGGGGGACAGTCTCACTGCGCCAGATCCTGTAACTCTGCTCCTCAGACACAAGGTATCCAGCCACAAGAACTGTATGCTTCTTTCTTCACAATAGCATGCATTCCCTAAGTGTACCTTTTCAAGAGTCTGCCCATAAAGAACGTTTGTGGCTCCACAGGACTGTCATTCACAGCCAAATGCGTGTATTGTACGGCTGTATCGAGTCAATACTGGGGAGGGGCAAATCTGATAGGAGGTCTGCATTCCCACCCCCCATACCCAGAAAAAAAATCTAAATTTAGCAACTCATTTCTTATTATATCATACTATTTTTCATAAGCAAGTACAGCTATTAATTATACAGTAGGAATTTGCGATAAATGAAACTACAACTGTCGACATAAATTAAACATGTAGCGCAACATAAATGATTGACACTTACTCAGACTTCATGTGGCCTATTTGACAAATATAACGTAATAACATTAATAAAACACAGTGTCACCTGCAAAGCTACAATCTATGTGAGGCGATAGGTTATGACGGGGGGGGGGGCTTCCCTTTTCAATCTTTAGTGTGTCTATTGTATATTCACTCCGTGTCCCCTCTAAATTCTGACTTCTCTGTAGATCTGTAGAAATGCAGCACAGGCAAAACTCATCAACAGTTCTTTCTTTCCTTAGCAGCAGTTTGAGAAGTTGGAGTCACGGAGTAGATAATTGTTCTGTCGATCCAGTCAGAGCTGAACAAATCAATAGTTCACCTGATGTTCTGCTGCTCCATCTGTGCCCAGAGCACACTCGGTGCTCCGAGAGTGTTGTGCAATCATTAACCAAATGGTATAAATCAATATGTGGTGGCACATGTTTAATTCGTTGTGAGCCGCCACAAATCATCAATTGTGAATGTTTGTGAAACCCCGATAAGAGTCTTAGTTGCTGTGTGAATGTATGGCTAATTAACTGCAAGTAACATAGCGATGACAGCTAACATTAGTGATGGTGGATTGATTAGTTCCAGCAAATTTTTCACCAAAAACATTTGTTTCCACATTTAATTACTGACAAATTTTATTATCATATATTGGGCTGGGATTTGTCCCCCCCGATATATATTTTAACTACTGTCTTGATGCATCACTATAAATAGACCCAACCACACTTACAATCAATGGAAGCAGCCTAATTGATTTTCAGTGGAGGGGTCATAAGCTGTGCTGTGCAGAAACCACGTTTTCTCACCTTTAATCTCTACTACTGGCACACATCCATGATCAAGAGGTCATAACGTGTAGCATGCAGGTGATAGTAAACCTGAGCTCCTGGAACATTCAGGTGGAGCTTGCAGCACTGTTGATCATGATTGATTAAGCAAATGTGTCTCCACATCAGTAAAAATGACAATTTCTTTGGCAGGCTACAACCATCATTTTTACAAATTGCTGTGAGAAAATAGTGGAAAACAATTTGCTGTTTCAGCCACTGCTGGTGGAAAAAAACAATAGAAATGTTGGGGCTCTTATCACCAACAGCCGGGATCACCTGTGAGGAATGAGCAAGTGGTTTTTAAAACTCCCTTCTTTTAAATACATATTTGTTTTTGCATCGCATTGTAACTTTCTAATTAATCTGCATTTTTGTTACAAGCTGCATCAATTTGCTACCTCGCTAATTTGTGCCTCATGTAAATTTCTTAGCCTTTTAAATTTTAATAAACTCTAATTCTTTCAGTCAAGGGTGAAAAACAAGACAGCAAAACAAATGACCATACACCCGGAAGTTGAACAATAGAAAATAGCAAACAAAGGAAGCAATCAGTAGAAACATATTGACCGTGAGGAATTTAAAGTTGCTTTGCAGTGAAAAGAAAAGTCAATTGCACCAAGATTTCAGCTTAATAAGTTAAGTAAAAGAAAAATGCTTACAGTTAAAACACACACACACAAAAAAACTTCATGTATTGAGTTCTCGATCATTTGCAATTCACAAGAGCCAAACTCAGAATTTAAACTGTTTTTGCAAAGTTCCACAGACTGTATAGAAAGTTATGGATTACCCTCCTGCAGCCCCAAAGAGCTACACTCTGTATATGTATGTATTCCTACACTTCACTCACTCTCCCAGAGATGTCTCTCCATGCAGTACTGATCCGCCCCATTCCTTCAACGCCTCACTGTCTTTCTCCACTCTCCTCTTCTCTATCCTCACCACTCTATTTGACCTCTCCTTTTGTTGCCTGTCTTCTGCCTCAGCCATCTGGTCATCCCCCATAGCATACATCCTCTTCAAGCGTGGCAGTATCTCTCTCCACCTGAGTGCCTCTCTCTTTCCCCTCTCACATTGTTTCCCCCATAATATTGCTACGCTCCATCAGCAGAGCAGAGATTGGTGTTGGACTTTGGTAAAAAAAAAAGAAAAAAGTGCAAGGTACAGTCAGGATAGAAGGCTCCTGTGGAGAAATGCCGCGGTCTCATCTCTCTCAGTAATTAAATAAAAATGAAATAAATCCTGTAGGTGGAACTAATACATCTGAAGAAATAACACATCCGTTAACATATGATTCTGTGAGTGTCACCTTGAATTTTAATAATGCAAATTTACACACAAGTCCTCAGACAACAATGTGCATGTGCACAGAGTCATTTGAGGAGCTTGCATGAGGACTGAGTGGTAAACAACGCAAAGATAATTCTCTCTCATCTGCTTCTTCTCTTTTCCTTCCCTCCAATCTCATTTTCCCTTTTTTTCTTCCTCTGCAGCTAACCATGACTCCTCCTCCACCTCCTCCTCCTCCCCCTTCCTGCTGCAGGGAACCATGCATCCCATCTCCAGTTCACTGGTCAAACACACACAGTGTGCCGCCCTCATTCCCTTCTATAATCAGGACACTCGGCAGTGCTACGGGGATGTTACATTTCTGATGCATCACTTGAGATGGCTGGCCTGGAATGCTAGTTCAGAGGGATATGTGGTATCCTGCAGGCACACAGAGCTAATTCATAAAAAAAAAAAAAAACCTTTTCATGCACTCAAAGTATTTGGACTCCCATGCTCTTTCGCGGCCCATGAGCCAGAGCTTTGCACAGCCCTGGGAAGGGGGCCGGGAACAGTAAATGTCAACGCTGATTGTATCTCTTTAGCTGTTTTCCCCATCTTTTTCACAAAACCCACATTCCCTCTTTCTCTTTCTGGCTCTGTTGTTTTCTCCTTAGCCACATGCCCTCCATTTCCTTCCTGTGCCTCCTTCTCCTTGTGCCCCTGGTCCCCGTAGCTCCTTTTGCTGGTCTCCCCCCTCCTTCCTCCCTCACTCCCTTCCTCCCCCTTTCCCGAGTTTCCACCAGCCTACATCAGGACCAGCCTGTCCTGCTCTGAAGAAGGGATGCTGTCACTGGGAGATAGCTCGTAAGTGCCCTGGGGGATTGCATCAGCTCTTGTCATATAGAGATGTGAAGTGCTTCAAACTGTTAACTCAAATGGCAGACCTAGATTCAAGAGCGACTCAACTGCAATGGTGCCGTGAAACGTTAAAAGGAAGCTGTTACTAGTCCTGCTCCATCAACATCCAGCATCTATTTACTCTTCAAACTACCTGCTGAGTTAAACGACGCAGACAAACGCACACACACTGCAGAAACAAAGCAAACAAAAACTAAATACAGGGAATTGCCACTTTAGAAATATAGGGTTATGTCTGTGTTCTGGGTGCTTTTGAGATATTGAACTTCAATGTTTTGCCTTCTAAATGGCATAACTGATATGAACTTTTTGTTTCCCAAATAAAAAGCCCAAAAATGCATGTAAAAAAAAAAAACAACCTCTGGTAATGTTAATAAGTTGCCACAAAATAAGAACATATGAATAATTCAATGTGGACAAAAATATCAGATAGAACCTTATAATTCTAAGGTGATGACAGTATCTTATGGTTGAAATTAGAGCTGAGTGACTCTTTAATTAATCGAATTCAAAGAAACTGTATTATGATCATGTTATTGTTAAGAAAACAAAATTGTTTCCATGCAAACTGAAAGCTGTTTATTAACAGCTTTCAGTTAACTATTGTACAGACCAAATCTACATAATGTCACGCTAATGACAACAACCACTTCCACCCAGACAACTGGCACTTTATTACAGTTACAGAGATATGTAAAAGTAAAAAAAAATGTTGATTTTTGTTGTTGGCAGCATTTACTCAGTGCTTTTTAATTGTATATATATGACACAGGGATTTTCTACCTCAAAGTTATTATAAAAAAAAAAAAGTGATTTGGTTTATAGTGTTTTCAGATGTAATTTATAACAGTGGGACCCAGCTCATTACAGTACTACAATTTAATAATTTTGTTTGTAATTTTTGCCTTCTTTTGGCATACAATGAAATATATTTATATTTGAAAAAAAATCTTACTAATATCTTGATATTACTGTAATTTTAGGGTAGGCTGTCCAGTATATCATAATATCAGACTATGTATCACCTGCCATTATGAATATCATTCTATGATAAGTGGGGTTTTTCCTGGTTTAAAAGGCTGCATTACAGTAAAGTGATGTAATTTTCCAAATTTACCACAATGTTCTTTCATTTGCTATTACCGACCTAGTCATTACATCCATATGACTGAGGATTATAAAGATTTTACTGTGTAAATATTTTGTAAAAACACAAGTAGTCAACCCAACAATATCTTTGCACTATTGATATTGTAGGTTTTTGGTCAAACGTATTGTAATATTTAATTTTCTTTTGAACTTCTTTGATTCTTCTTAACATTGCTCAGCCATATTTGGAGGGCATTTTATGTTTTCATTAGATAGTGGTAGCATGACAAGACGTAAGACTGACAACTACAAAAGGTCTCCAGCTGGACACAAGCTGGGGTAGCTGGGGTTCATGGTCAGCCTCTTAACCTCTAAGCAACAGAGGCTCCCCTTATCACTGTGATTTCAGACAGATTGGCCAACCATAACTATCTGAGGCTATGACACATTGTATTTCCCTTATTGCCAGCACACTTTCATAACATTTCTAAAAAGTCAATTGAGAGATGGAGTTTTTGACCACTGGTAGTTCTATGGAGCAGTTCTTCTATGGATGCATTTGCATGCACATGTGGGTACACAGTGCCGCCTGATGTTTCACGCTGACTGTTGGTGGCAATAGTGAGACGAGAAACACAGCAATGCGCTAGAAAAATCTAGGGAAGAAAAAAAAATGCTAGCAAGAAAACGTAAACAAGGATGTTAACAAACTGCTTTATTTTCTGCGGAAGAAAATGCATTGAATTGCGAACTCAAATGTCAGCCAAAGCCAAAAAAGTCTGTACAATAGGTTTTGGTGAGTGACACTAAACGTAAACAGATTTTTTCTTTGTTTACAAGAAAACTCCACTGGGTGCTTTTAATTCAAATCAGCATTTAATCTAAAACCAACATGCTATTTTACAGGTGATAGCATCTAAATAAAAACACGAGCAGCTCAGTTTTAGTGACATCCACATTTCTCTCCTGCCTTGTGCTTATCCTGTTATTTTGGAGTGTTCAAAAAACTACCTCATCTGCTGTTTGGGTTTATAAAACTCAACATAGCAGCAATCCACTGGTGAGTTCAGATGTGTGTATGTGTTCCTGTATGCACGTTTGTGTCTCTGTATGTCCTTTTGTGTTTGTCTGAGTGTATGATGGATGATAGGAGCATATCCCCTTGCCTGGCCTGAGGATACTCTGACACTGAGGCTGGTTAGCCTGGAGCTCACCCACCAAGTGATATGCATCTCCACATACTGTGAACAGCTTTCTAACTCCCTCCGCTCCCTCTGTAATTAATTTTCCTCTTATCGTATAGTCTATCAATTAGTTTAAACTTTTGTAGGTGACTGACTGAATGACTGAATGGACTCTGTGCTCATGCACACTGACCAACCATCATGAAAAAAAAGATGTATTTCAGCAATATAAAACTGCAAAAGAACACGCAATATAACAGAAAATGGATGTGTGCATTTTAGTGTATCTGTCTCGTGTATACAACTGCAGTGTGACACATTAGCAAAAGTCACAAAAAAGGTTACTGGCCAGTAACTTTAATGGTTTATATGAGTGTGTCTCTATCAAAGAGGGAGCTGAATGGCTGCTTGTAATGCAGGCTCTACACAAAGCAGAAGAAGCATATAAATGATGTGTTTCTCCACTGACTGGATGGGAGGAGAACAGGTCAACTATTAGAAGAAACTTGATATCATTTAAACATGGCAATCGCATGTTCAAGATCTTTGTCAAGTTTCTTGTTCACAGTTACAGTTTTGATTCAAATGCAAGGTGAGAAATAACACAGGCTTATTTTTCTAAAAATAACTGGAAATGTTTTAACATTGACAGTCATTTTTTGACAACCCTGCTGCTCATATTTTATGTATAACACATGAAGCCCACCACAGAGCAGAGAACTTTAAAAATATGACAGGAGTCAAAGCAGAAAAAAATGTAATGCAGTAAATAGAAAAACTGCATTAAAAAAAATTATTAGCATGAGTGCGTGATTAAGTTTTATTTACACTAAATAATACTTACAAAATATATTGTGTGTAAAACTGATCATAGTATATTCCAAAAGAAATATGTTCACAAAGCTGTAAGTTGGTTGACAGGTCAAACATCCTCTGAAAAAGAATTAATGGAAATTTGTGTGAAAGTATAAATTAAAATTTCCGTTTAGTATTCTTTCCTCTTTTTTTTTTCTGAGCTCGATGCAGAGTGGTGTATCCAACCGAGAAGGACATTATGGAAATCTGTGTGAAAGCATAAAATTCAAACTCTGGTGAGCATGATTTACATTCTCTTTGAAGATTCAAGAATTGGGCCTGAAAGGCATCCATAGGAAAAACCACTTATCCTATACCATGCTTTGCCTGCAAGCCTCATATACAACCTTTCAACCCTCGTCAGTCCTAATGAGACGTGAGAGGAGGTCAGCTCCATGAGAGAGACAGAATTAGAATCACAACTGAATTGTGTGATTCTGTTTGTCAAATCTTTGCCAAGGCAAGCCGAGGGATGATTACTTATGCAAACTATAATCTGCTTTTTAAATTGACCCAATATTCCGATTAAACAGAATGTTTATCAACAATTTTGAGATGTGACTGAATTAAAATGGTTGGCCAGCAATCATGGTTTATATAATAAATCCACTTTACTTTTAGTAAAATGGTTAAAATAGAAATACTAATATTAACAGGGACTCTATGGCAAGTGGACGATCGTAGAGAAATGGTCCTTGAAATGAAGGACTGATGAAGATATCGACTATTTACGATTTTCTGTGGTGTTTTAGCACTTTAATACTAAAATTTTTACATTAATGATGACAACATTTCATCTATGCTTTAATAAACAAAGGAATTTAACAAAGTCACTTGATTATGGTTATAAAAAAGATTATGTTTTGGCTTAAAATACCCTGTTTTGGTGCCAGTATCATGGCTGAAAATAACACAAATCTCACACTTTTGGTGGCACATTCGCTGCTGTAAACACTGCCAAACTCTTGCTAAAAAAACACTTTGGGTGGCAAAAACTCAGCTGTAAATGCTGGCACTCTTGCTAAAAAACATCTATGGTGGCACACTCACAGCTGTAAATGCTACTGATGTCTTGCTAAAAAACAAGCACATTGGCAGCTAAAAAAAAAAAAAAAAAGTGTTCTTTGGCAAAATTACTGCTGGAAATACTGTTGATGTCTAGCTAAAAAAAACATGTCCTCTTGGTGACACTATCACCTCTGGAAATTTCACTGATTTCTTGCCAAAAATGCCTCCAATATCCCTCCTTTTTTTGTTTCGTCTTAAGCAGAAATCTGCAGTGGTCTGCAGCTGGTCAGCCATCTCGCCCAGGTGTCGCACCAGCTCATATTATTCTGAACTGCACCGACTTAGAAATGCTGACATGATATGTATGAAATGTACAAATGCAACGTGTCCCTGGTTTTCAAAAACATAATGCCAGCATTGTCTTCTTGCGACGGGCTGTAAGGCTCCTTGTTACCTTGTTATTTTTTTTTTAAAGGCACATCTTTTTCTTTTATGTACATAGTTAAAGACAGGATTATCTCTGGTGTGTTTCAAAACCCTTTTTCATCATCAATAATGCCTAACACACAAGATTCACTGCTGCAAATGACTATGTATATTGTGCCCTGAAGATGAGAAACTCATCCAGAGACCAGAGTCACTGAGGTCACTGTGGCCCACAAGCTCTTGCTTTCCATCACCGGAGTTCATCAACTATTCTCTTTCCTCTCTTGTTTTCAGCAGCAGCCTCAAACCAGCAGCTCCATCTCCTCTCCACCTGCCATCTTGATGATATAGTCCGGTACTTGTGAGAGGGGCTGGTGAGCAATCCCCAAGGGAGTCAATGACTCTCAACTCCATCTTCTTCTGACAGATATGTTCACCTCCAAGGTCTTACCATGATGCTTTTGTTTGAATACAGAGCAACACACAGGGTTGAAAGCACTCTGCTTGTCAGACAGACCTGCAGTGCATGTGTAGGTCAGTTTAGTGTTGCCCAAATCTAAAAAATTGCTGGCTATCATAAAAGTTCAGAAAACAGTGTAATCTTTGGCAATTTGCTGAATAACTCAGCTTGATAGGACTCAACCAAAGCATGCAGAAATCTGACTTTGCCCTCGTCCACATGTCATTACCTTGACATATGCAACTGAGGACTATCTATGCGTGCAGATAACAGACCTAAACCCTTGGCCCTCACTTCACCTCGAGAGCCGTGCTCCGAGATCCCCGGCCCATCACTTTGAACAAATAACAATCCCTTCTCCGACAGGATCTTGCAGTCCACCATTTGCTGCAATGCAGAGGCGAGAGGAGTGCTACAGGACTTGTCTTATCCTTTCAAAGATGATCGCTGCTCTCACCTTCAGGAAGATGTCACTACAGCACACGGCGAGGAGAGCGGCTAAACACTGACCCTTAAAGTGTGTCTGTGTGCATTTTTAAGGAGGATTCAGCCGAGTATGAAACATGTAAGGCTTATGATATTCTGTAATTGGATTTCCAAGAAAGCTGGTGACAAAGTCCCTCACACACCACTAATCCTTCCAATCAGCACTGCGGGCCTAAAGCGTGCTCGTCTTCGCAGATGAATATGGAGGGAGGGAAGAGAATGGAGCATGAAGCGAGGAGGAACGTGGGGATCGCAGATGAACAGGGGTGTGGATTGCTGCACAAGGACCGGCGGCTGCAGAAGGCGTGCCGACATGTCCTGACACACGCACGCGCGCACGCACGCGCGCACGCGGTCTAATCAGCATCTCTCTGCTGCTCTTTAAAATCTGACAAGTTGATCTTACTTACAATAATCTTGGAAACCGAGTGCCTTGAAAAAGGAAAAAATTATTATGAAAAACACAAAATAACCAAGGCACTTGTCTTTGGGGAAAAAAGGTAAAATGCCTTTATTACATTGGCAGGTAGAGCAAGAGTAAAAACTATTAATTCTTCAACGCGTTTCGGCATCCAGCCTTCTCCAGGAAGTTTCCTGCCAATGACTGCCTGGGTTCCTTCCTGTTTTTTTCCAGATTTGTTCATGCCCTTCACCAAAGAGCACTGTCTTTTTTGTACTCTTACTAGTATTATCCTTACTTTTGGCTTTTAAAGGAAGAAAATATGTTTACTTATATCTTTGTGTTAAGCATACTTAAAATTAATCTGTATTCACCCAATTTTGTGAAGCTGTTGCAACTTAAAAATTACGCGAAATTACCTTGTTCTATCTAAGTTTTAGCAACTTCAGTAAACCAAGTTACTCTGACTTTAACTTGATCATGACAAAGAGGATTTTAGCTATGATGAAGTTAGGAGATCCGTGAGTTCCGTTCAGTCAACATATTTACAAAATACAAATATGATTGACTAGTTTTCAACCAGCAGAATACAGATATAGAGCTTAGTAAACATGGTTTACTGAAGTTGCTAAAACCTTTGCCATTAAACTTGCCATTTTTTAAGTTGCAACAACTCTGCAAAATTAAGAACATACTGTATGACTTAATCTTAAGTTAACCTAACAAATTATATAAAGTCAACATAAATTTTGACTAATAGTTAGGCTATATTTACTTACAGTTTTTAAGACGATCGGTTTCCTGAATTTTTTAAAGTAAAATCAATTTGTCAGATTTTACAGTGTAGGAGTGAGACGAGTTAGAGGAGGCAGGGCGCCCGGGACAGCTGCAAAAAGGCAGGGAGACAGAGTTCAACGTGTCGGACCACAACAGCAAGCACTCAAACGGCTGCTGTCAGAAGTGGTCAGGGGCTGAGCCTTCCCAACAAACAGGGAAGATTAGCTTTGCTGAATCACAGGAAACAGTTCACTTTAGGACTCCATGACAGATGCCTTTAAGAACAGAGGACACAAGGAGAAAACTCTCCGCCATCTCAAAGAGATTAAAGGAATAGTTTAAGAAGATGCCTCTAAATGATTCGACTTGACTACAGCCGAGCTGGGCTCGCCTGGGTAAAGATTTGTGGTGATATTTCAGGTATAGAGCCGCAGCACCCGACTGACTTGTTTTGAATCCAATTGTACACAGCGGGGGAAATACCTGGCAGCTGAAAACCTCTCTGGTTCCTGTTCTTATTTGGATGATTGAGGGGGAAAAAACAAGCTGAGTAAACTTTGTGGATGTCTGGCAGGCACATATATTTTTCCATCACTGTCAAAACGCTGGATTGTTTTTCCTGCCCCACATCAATTCTATCTGTTCTTCAGTCTCGCTTGCTAAACTAGTTTCTGTTTGTCATTTTCTCTTTTCCTAATCTGCAAGACAAGGCAGCAAGGAGTCTTGAAATTCTCTATATTCCAGTAAGGGTGCAAACGGTCTGAGTTTAATGCTTCCTGACTGTTTTTTTCTGTCCTTTAGGGAGATTTCTTATACTTGCATTTCGTGTATGGTTTACATGCACATGCAAAGGCAAAAGTGTGCCGCACAGGGCCACCAAGAGGGGATGACTATATGCCTCTCTCACAAGGTCCACTTCCTGTGCATGTAAACTAAGCCTTTGCCCCCCTGGTGTCACTAGTCAAATTACATGTCACATTTCATATCCTATGCTGATAAAACAAACCGAGCCGAGCCATTGAGGGATTTGCATTGTGAAGCTTGATTATCAGGCTGAATTTTAAAGCAGCACCTCTCCGGGGCCAGTCTCTCCCAGCTCTTTGCCTTCTTAAGAAGAATAATAGAATAAGTCAATGAGGACGGGAGATGGGACCAGTTGTTTAACCTTGAAGACATCACTTAAAGAATTCCCTCTCCTTCTCAGCCTCAATCCAGGCCTGGTTGAGTATGTAGAGTCCAGCACCACTTTTCATCTTATTAGTGCCCTTGCTGAGATGGCGCTCCATCCCTGAATGATAATGCTGGAGGTAGTAGAGAGAGAGAAAGGGAGAAGGAAAACAGAGAGCTATGACAGCGAGTGAGCTGTAATCCTATATATGCCAGGGCCCTGGCATATAAACCTCTGAATATGTCTTACTCACCTTACCTTTCTAAAGCAAATTTTCCCACAAAAACCAATAAAGATTCTCAGTAAGGGGCTTCACTTCAGAGCCTTTTCATATCGTCACTTGGAGAGAGGAGAGCAAGAAGTTTTCTCATAATAGATGAGAAGATGGATTCTCAGTGGACCCTTCATTGTCTGGATATGTGCTGAGCACTAACGCCAATAAGAAAAAATTGAGTCCAATTTGGTGTCCTTGTGATATCTTGTCTGATATGGTCACTGCGCTGCAATGTAGTCATGTCAGGAAAAAGTCCCAGGTTTAATGATAGTCTCAATGACATGAGTGTCATGACAGCATGATAAAGACAAAAAGAAATTAATGGGATCGGCAGGGCAGACTGATCAAGAGCAAAAGCATGCTTTGCACTTCCATTTCAAAACATTGGAGGGATGAATAGGACATAATTTGCTGACAAACTCCTGCACACCCCTTGACTTGCAAAAGAAATGCATTTATTGGGACGTTTTGGTAACTAGACCTTCATCGGAAAAACAGTTTTGTGACAAAGAAGCACTCATAGAGTACTTTTACACATACAAAATAGTCTTGTTTTTGCCCTTATTCTGAAAAAGACAACATTCCTTCTAAGCTCTTAAAATGTCTGATGAAAATGAATATTCCACTAACACTCCTGTGAACATGCTGCCATGCTTATTCTGATAAACATGTGTTAACATGTCTATCACATCAAAAGACGGAAAAGTAAAGCAGCTGGAGCCACATGTCATTTTTCTTCTTTGCATCAGAATAGGATTTTTCAAAGTTTCCTACCAGTGGTGGACTTGTTGGGGTTTTCTTTTGCATGCATCTCTGCCTCACGGCTCTGCAAACTGTTGGCGAGTTGGTTTGTGTGTAATGTATCCATGACAATGCACAGCGCCAACCATTAACAGACGAGAGGCCGTGTGCCGCAAATTGTGGTAAAATTGAATAGGCTATATACATGTCCAAATAATGCTTGTGAAACTGGAATAATACCTGTACATCCCACATGGCTTAGTCAGAAAAAGCTAAACTTGGAACATTTAAATTGAATATTCTGTTTAAAACGAATCTGCTGCCAAAATCAGAATACTGTCATATTAGGACTAATAGGGAAATACAGATGTGCATGTGACTGTAGCCACTATCACATGACCTTAGCTCTTCCTGCTTTTGTCTGATTCCCGCCTGTTTTCTGTCACACCTGTCCTGCATCAGTTTCATTAGTCCTTCCCTGCGCCTCAGTTTTTCCCAGCCAATCAGCTCCCTGCTTGTTCTTCCGCCTCATCACCTTACTCCCTTCACCTTAGCCTCTCCACCCTTTTTCTCCACCTGCACTTCACCCTCTCATCACTTCAATTTGTATTTAAGTCCTGATTTTCAGCTCTGTCTTAGATGCTTGTTTTGTTGATGTGGTCCAGTTGCTGTTCATTTAGATTAAAGAGTGATCTCTTTGAGTTTCTGTTGTCTCCTACATTTGGGTCAACCTGCTCTGCATTACATGACATTATTATGTATTATCACTTTAAACAGTCAAAGAACAGCCAAAGAAATAGCCTAGTCTCTGTAAAAATGGTGTAGAGAGCACAGTAGCAATAGCTTTTATTTTGGCAGCTTTGGGCCGTTGGTTCAATGGCTTATGATAACATTGAACTCACTAAAGTAATCATCAAGATCTAAGACCACGGTGTAAAAAATCAATCCAAAGTGGCCACAAGCGCAACAGTTAAGATTATCATGGAGTTGTACACAAGAAAACCGTTTTGCAAGATTAGCTAATTTTTCTTTCAGAATCACAGGTTCACATAAAAGACATTTACATCTGTGATTTGGTGCATAACAATAACCAGTGCAAAAATAAACTTAAAAAGCATATAAATTTAAATATAATATTTTGGATATGGCTAATGATCCCTTATTGCATTTTGCACAGAAAACTGTGTGCTGTTGAGATTTTACAACAAAAAGTTTCGACTTTTACCTTTTATTCTTTCTTTCAAATAAGATTGACTAATGCAACTTTTTACTTTTAAAACCTACTATGTATGATGCCTTACTGTTCCGTTGAACCTATTTTTAGCGATATTGCAGTGCTTTTCGCATTACTTAGTTACTTAGTTGTCTTTAGGGCATTAGTGAGTTCGGTTTAATTAGAGTGATAGAACTGACCTGAAATTAAGAAAACAAAACCCAACAAATCACTTTAACAGCACATTTTCTAGGTTATCAAGAGAAATAGCATTCCATTCATCTTCGTTTATTGGGGTGGAGGGTCAATGCTAATCGTGTTACATAAGGGTGGTACACTGACACTTTCAGATTGTGTTCTTTGAATTATACCTGCATTTTGTTCTGATCCCATTCTTTAGTTGATTGTGGAAAAGCAAAACTGCTCTATTACATCTACAATAGGAAACCCCTCCTCATTACACCTAAATATTCAATTGGGTTTCCTAAGGCTAAAAAGCTTTGCTCGGAGACAAACCCCTGAAATTGGGAATGAAATGTTCACTGACTTTTCACAAACTTCGGCCACTTGAGAGCAATTTCCAAACTTAAGCTTCTTTATGCATAAAAGACTCAAAGTCTATCCCCTTACGGCTCGGGGACAGGACTTGGTACAGTAGCAGCAGCAGCAGCAGCAGCAGCACTACAATGGGCAGGAGAAAAAAATGCATTGAACAATGTGTTGAGGAGAGAAAGCAAAAGAACTGATGAGACTTCTCTGTGCCCTTGGCATACTTAGAAAGGTATGTGGTTCAGTCTCTCTGCCCATTTACACTAGACAGAGCAAGGTGGTATTTCACTTCACACATACTGTACATTTCTTTATGGTTAATTTAATTCAGACTGGACACCCTGCTCCTTTTGGCCACTGTTCACTTCAAGACCATTGTGGGTCTGCTATTGAATGTGCTCATCTACAGAGGGTATATATATATATATATATATATATAAACCTCAGACAGCATGTTCTGGACATTCAGCTCACTATAAAAGACAGGTGGAGAGATGAAGGAAGAGCTACTGTGCCATGTACTTACAACGCAGTTCACATGCACACACAGTCATACACAAACACAGCAGTTGGTCACTTCATCTCTCCATCTTCAGCACTGTGCCTCTCTCCTCTGCTATTCCCTTCTCTCATAAACATAGCTAAGCCAGTGAACTCTCCCAAGTCCTTTTTCATCATATTCTAGCACTGTCAGGGCTGCAAAGGGCACCAGCATCTGAGAGAAGCTTTCCATTGAGGCCTTTGGAATGGATTCACTCCAAACGGCCTTTTCATTCTGCAGCTGCGATGGATTAGCTCTGCCATGGTTCCAGATGAGGTTTGCCTTCCTGATCTGCACGCCACGCCACAGAAAATAAAGCCACACCACCGAGATCAAGAAGGAGAGGAAAAAATAAAATTAAGGGACGGGAATCGCCCCGGCGGCTACCCAATGGTCGATGATAGAACACTTCAATATTTCATCACATGGTCATGCATGGACACACAAACACGGACAGCGGCCTGGGAGCAAACGCCCACAGGTTTTATGTAGCCATGTGTGAAATGGCAAGAGCCACACAACAGCACTCCGAATTAACCATTGGAGGGAGAAACAGAGGAGGTTCATGGTTGAGTGAGCACATCATGTTCACTTAATTCTCACTCATGGGGATAGTGAGCACTAAAGACAGGAGAACCCGCAGTAAGACGCGTGTAAAGTAAGATCACACCACTGCGTCACAATTAAATCTTTTTCACACCTTTAAACGCACCCTCTTAATCTAAGTTGGACTAATTGATGGACACCATCGGCTTCCACCCTTAATGAATGAGCGGCAGATGAGTCGACTATGACGGAATAATTCGCCGCATGTTACTCGCGGCCATTTGATTCTCATTCCACTCTTTGCAGCACTCATGCAGATTCGATTAAACTTGTGCATTTCGTGTGAATCACTGGACAATCAGAAATAAATTGGCGCTCTTTATGGTGACAACACAGATAAAGTGATTTGAGTGGCTTGAATTTGCTCCTCAGGCCAGCCAGAAGACATTTCTACTCCGGTGTCATCTGCAGTTTATTCCAACACATCAAAAGATCCTGCTCTGACTTTGCTGAGGTCTTCAATCTGTGACTGCAATCACAGCTGCAGTAATTGTCTATAAATCCCACTTGTTTCCAGATGTGTTCAAGTGATTTTATTTAAATAGTCCAATATCACAATGGTCTGCTTTATGTCTTTTATTGCACAAGATGTGTTTAATATTAAGAGGCTATTCATGGCGCAGCATGTCTTATTTGCATCTCTGTATCACTGCAAGGAATATGCTAATGTCTTCTTTTTCTTCCTCCTTTCCTTCAGCCTGTATGCTAGAGTGCCCATACACTAGTTTCACAAGGTTATGATGCTCCAGTGGCCCGGCGACTGTGAACTGTCACAAGCAATCAGTTATGATGGAGCCCTTGTTTCTGCACAGACATGCAGCTTTGGCAGGGCTGTGCTAGCGACTGCCTCTTTTGAAACAGGCCAGAAACGTGCAGATCAATCTGCTCAGTCGGCAGACAGAGAGCTGGAAGCTGGAAGCCCCGTCGCACTGTGATCCAATATTTACTAGTTGGGAGAGTACATCGTGACACTCCTTGTTGATGTTTTGTATTCATCACAACACTGCACTGATGTCCTCTTCATTTTTGACTGTCTTTAGCGCAGAAATCATGCTCCGTCACACACACACACACACACACAGAAACGGGAACCCAAACAATAAACAGCTGATAACAGGGTCCGAGTGGACCGAAAAGATTAGGCAGCACATAGGTGCCAATTAATGCTTTTCTCTGGGCTCTTCAGAAATAATAAAAGGCTCAAAAGTGTTTTCTTTCATGAGGTGTCTGACCTTGGTTAGGACAATGCAGTCAGCAGCTCCTATTAAGGAGGACTTCAGAGTTCTCTCTTTTTCTTTTGGACCCAGTGAAGCCAGGCCAATGCAGCAACTTCCGATGAGGCACGATGCGGATGTGCTATTCCAGTTCAAGTAGGGGATTACTGATTCAGTGATTACGGGTATTGTAGGGGAGTCTAGTGAATGGCCAATAGCTAGCTGAGTGTGACTGCAACGGCTGCAGGAACATGGCTGTAATGGGCTTTGTGGGAGAGATTAAATATATATAAAGGGAGAAATGTAGAAATGAGAAAGACAGAGAGGGGGAGGAAAAGTAAAAAATGCTGACTGCAATGTAGGAGATCTTTAGAGGAGACAAGTTTTGAAAATGCTCTTCCTTCTCCCTCTGTACCCATTCCATCCCTGCCTTTTCTCAACTGGTGCATGAGAGTAAATGACATCTTCAAATGAAATATAATGTCTGCAACAAACAACGCAATCCACTCTCCTTGAGAGGTTTTGCTCATTGAGAAAACAAAATGGAAAGCAGCCTTCACATGGAGTTGAGCTGCTGGCAGACGTATTCCTGATGCACCTGAGATGAATAGTTCACAATGGCAACTAGCCCCCCTGTTCATTTTACTTAAAATGCACCACATGCGCAGGCTTTTTCTTATCAGAAACAGTTTTTCTTCACACAGAGCAGAGCAGAGCAGCAAATGCGTCTAATGCACCACTAAGATTTTGTGTCTCCTCCTGTGGAGCCCCTCGTCGTGTTTATCGTTTGCTTTTTTTTAAAAAAATTTTTGGTCAGCCAGCTCCTCTCGTTCATCACAACGCAGTGCCTGATATCATCTTCAATAAGGGAACACAGACTTTGGCTGTCATTGTTGAGTTATAGTGCAGAAACCACCATGTTATTTGAACAGTGGTGAACAGATGTGCGGAGCATAGATGGGCTGTCATGTTGCATCAGGTCTGCTGACCAAAAAAGGCAGCTTGATCTATGTGCCTTGCATACGTGGGTTTGCCATAAAGCTCACATATAGGTCAGTGTCGCACAAATTATTCTGAAGCCCATTCTTGGCTGGATTGTTAATGGTAACATCATGCTTTTTATTGCTCAAGTGTAAATTGTTTTTATAGTTCTAGAAATGTTACTGTCAACAAGATATATGTGTTAAAGCTTTATGAGCAATCTGTATGTCCATGGTATGTGTAAAGCATTTCTGCCAGTATGAAAAGCATCATCATTATTATGCTAATACAGATCTACACATACAGTAATTCTGTGTTCGCTGTTTTTTTGTTTTGTTTTGTTTTAATAACTGCAGGCTGTAGGGTGATGTTATCTTCAGGGTGCCATGACAGTCCATTCATTTTTTTATTTTTTTTTAAAGATTATTTTTGGCATTTTAGCCTTTACTAGACAGGTCAGATCGGTAGCGTGAAAGGGGGAGAGAGAGGAAACGACATGCAGCAAAAGGCCACGAGCAGGAGTCGAACCCAGGTCGCTGCGGAAAGGACACTGCCCCCACCCATGAGGCGCCCACTTCATCCACCCAGCCACCAGACGCCCTGACAGTCCATTCATAGTCATTTCAACTTAATCCCTCTTCTCACTTGCAATTTATCACATTTGCCGCTGAACATTGAGCTGATAGATAAAGGAAATCAATAAGAAATTTAAAGACCCCAACATCCACAATGGAGGTCTGAACACACCACAAACTGTCAGTGCCAGAGAAATCATCATATGTGCCAATGTAAATCTGTGAAGTGATTAACTGATCCTCCAAATAAGAAAATCTGTCCCTACACTATATTCTTTTTTTTCTTATTCTTTTTTCCTATATTCCATAGCTGCTGAAGTGGCCAAATGCCCATTGTTTGTGAAAGATATATGGAGATCTGAAGCCACCACAGCAGCGAGGGAGGAAAGCTGTTGTTTTATCAAACAACATCTGCCAGCGTCATTGATTCCAAGACAAATAACACTCCGACAGCAACACTTCTCCTCAGGTTGGGTTTAAGAGGATCTTTTGATATTCTGATTAAAAATTCATTGTGTTGAATCTGCCTCGAAGTGTGTTCTATGTTTTCTAGTCTGCATCTCATTACGGCTTCAGCTGTGCGCTTGAATTTAGAATAAATAAACTTTTTTTTTTTGAAAAATGTAGCGGAGGGCATCTCATGGCCAGAAAATTAGGTCAAATAAATGTTCCATTTGAAGGTTTGGCCTTTGGAATTTTTCCAGCCTTTTATGCATTTTGTGTATAAAAAAAGCTTTAACCTTATGTGACCACAACAAACAGTACCAGTGGTTGTAGTCATACCAGCAAGACTTCAAAAAAAAAAAAAAAAAATAGAAAATGTAGTTATTAGTTAGTTAGTTAGTCATCAGTAGTTCATTAGTTCTAAATGTCAGCAACAAATGCAGTTTTTGATGTAATACAGAAGCAACTACTGTAGGACTTGTAGTAACAACTAATATTGGTTTTATGGAAATTTTAACGATAAGTCACACTGTTATTTCTAAAAGAATAATGATATTGACTCTGCCAGACATTTTTTAAGCTTGAGTCAGATCACAACATGTGACGGCATCTGACAGTAACTCCACCCTTTCTCTGCCTCATCCTCCTTTTATCTGAGCTGCGCTGTCACTCACTCCCTCCTGCTGACGTCCTGCTCCCCTCTCAGGGGCCCTGCAGTTCCCAGAGCATGTAACCTCATCCGGGGCCGTTACTGTACCACTCATCTGACTGCGGCCCCAGATCCAGTCACCTCGACGGGCCTCCGAGACCGCCTGGCCTGTTGGCTTCGATATCACACCATTACGTTACTCTGTGGTGGCTCGTGTTTCTCTCAGAGGCTTTTGCACAGTCATGGTGGTGATCAAATGCATTTATTTTTCGCATTTCAAAAAAATCCTACTCAAAAATCTAAAAATTGCTCTTGCACAAAGCGACACAGGGTGAGCCAGATATTTTTTACCATGACCTTTACTTTGGATGAATGATGAAGTGTGTCATGGGAGCTTAAGTACAAAACAGTGAAGATTTACTCAGAAATGTGAAGAGAGAGATGTGAGAGGGATGTGTCTGTCTATGCATGTGTGACTGCGTACGCCTACAGTGTCTGTGTGCGTGGCTCTGTGCATATGCGCGTATGCATATGCACATGTCCATAAACAAACCTCCATCTGTGCCTCCAACACAGCTGGACTGTGATGGCATGTCCCGGCACAACCCCCATAGCCTGGAGAACTCTCTCACTCTCACTCACTCACACAGTCAAACACTTATGTGCACACATGCTCTCTATAAAAGCAACATCTGAAACATCTTCCAAATTCTTTTCCCTCTACTTTGTCTTACTGCAGTCTTCATTTCCATCCTCCCACCACTCACTTTGCCCCACTCCTTCCCAGCTTCCCCTGCAATGTTTCTTCGGTCATACCTTTCAAGCTGAGTTACAGCCTGCAAGGACAAGAAGTGTGGCACTACTACAATCACCTGAGGAGCTTCTCTCGACCATAGCCTGTATCTGTCAGGCTCATGCGCTGAAAAAAGAAAAAGAAAAAACACGCCTGCCTGTCGCTTTGTTTACCATCCATTCTCACACCACCACCAACAACAGCCCCAAAAGCTATACAGAACAATACATGCGAAGATTTGGTAAGGGCCCTTTCGTCTGTGCTTCACAACATATGCCATTTGCCACATGTGCTCAGTCATGGCGTTGGCCGCCGGTGGAAAGACTGTGATTGTTTCTGGGAAACATGTGCAGAACTAGCACTGTCTGGGTGGGCGTAAAGGTCATTGAAGAAGATGCTTCTAAGAATGCGTTGTGTCTAGACAAAAAAAACAGGCTTGCACACAACAGTATGTTATTGAAGGTTTATGATAATCCTAATCAGCGATGTGGATATTCCACATCCATACACAAGCATTTGCTTCTTCCTGAGCCTTAAATTGAATGCCATGAATCTAATTAGGACACTTTCTGATCCTGATACCTTTGTGATATTGCTCACTCAATATTACAATTGATCGTCCTGCATCAAGTGAAACACAACATCAAGTCAAAAGTCTAGCATGACATGAGTCAACTGACATTCATGTAAAGCAGCTTTAAAAGAATAATTTGACATTTTGGAAAATGTACTTGTTCAATTAGAAGAGACGCCTGACACCACTCTCTACAAACGAAGCTAGTCTTCCACAAAGACTGGAAACCAGGGGAAACAACCTGGCTCTGTCCATCCCAAACAGAATATAACTGCACATCTAAAGCTGTGTTTCCAAGGATAGTGAGGGACATTCTTATCCTAAACAGTCCCACTCCTTTTGCCTAAACCTAACCATTCCAGCCAACGAAGGCAATGAGTACTAACTAATCATAGGAAGAGTAGGGCGGGTCATTCCTCCACTATCCTAGGATTCGCAAATTTGCGAACCAGACTGTATCAGGGCTGGGACAAGTAACTTCCTAGAGTCTCCTCTTGTTTCCCAGCAACAAAGAAATAATCAATACCACTTGTACAACAACTGTTTTTGTTTGTTTGTTTTTTGTTGTTGTTTTATTTTTTATTGTCATTCTTACATTCTGCATTTAAGAAGTGAGGCTAGGCTAATCTGGAGCCCTTTCTAGTTGCCAAGCTAACTGTTTCCACCTATTCCAAGTCTTTGTGCTCCACTAACCTGACCAAATGCTAGCTCTAGCTACATATTTACCTTACAGACATTGGACAGAAGTGATATTAAAAATTGTAAAATGTGGAGTTACCAAAGAGTATCAATCATCTCATCTAACTCTTGGCAAAAAAAGCAAATAAGTGTAATTTCACAAAATGTCAAACTACTCTTTCTCTAGTCTTGTTTTCTCTCCATTTACAGTAAGACACATTGCGCCCGTCTCTGCTTCTCTCTCTTGTCCCTCTGCTTTCTCTCTTTTGACAAATGCAAATCACAGTGACTCTTGTTACAAGACTCATGGGGCAGAGCGGTTTCGCCCACAGTAGCCAACAGCGGTGGGAGACGGTGGCTGAACTGCACAGCCAAAGTAGCATCTGCTACTGCCAGGGTTTAAAGACCTGGAGGATTCAACGAAAGAGGGGCAGGCACACGTAAAAAGGCTGGCAGAGGGGACACAGACCATTAGCTTAATGACAGAATGAGGAATGAGGAATAGGGAGATGAGATTCAAAAGCCAAGCATTGCAAAATTTGCCTTTAACAGGAATCAAGGCGAGTAATCTAATAAATAGCATGGCGAGGAGAAGCAGAGGGGGGCTTGATGTTTTCTTCGCCTCAGGTAAAGGAAGACGGAGAAAAAGAAGAAGGGTAAACAGGAGAGAAAAGGATAGCAGTGTCATTAAGTTGGCTAGCCATGACCATCGGGAACATTAATGCTGTCTACTCTGCTTTCTTCAAACTGGTACCCTTCGCTTTGAACTACGCCTGTCTTCTCTGTGAGCATACCTGACTCCTAGTTTCCACAGCTATTATGGACCCTGCACTGGTAATTACACATTTCACAATTTCTGATGTCACTTCAAAGCAACAACAGTTTTGCCACCAAAGCACACACCATGCCTCTGCAGTACAAAGCCAAGCCTTCAGGATTACTGAAGCCACACATTGTTTCGCTGCTGGCCACTAATTCAATTAATAGCATACAGTTTTATACTGACTTAAAAGAAATTGTTCTGACACAAGACTGTGCCTTCATTGCACCTAAGGATTTCCATACTTTATTTCTGAAGAGAAAAATAAACTAAAGCAAGTTTAATTTGCATTACTGTATGCACGGCTGCCTCTATTATATTACTTTTAAAGGATGTACAGCAAACGAGGGGGAGTGATCTACATTATGAGTCACAGCAGAGGGCTTTGGCAGCATCCATCCCAGAGTAAAGAGAGAGTGCACACGAAAGCACATCAGCTTCAAGAAAAGTCCGAACAAGACAAAACAAATGCTGTCATTTCGACCACTCCGCCAGGCCCGAGGCAGCCAGAATTCATCTTGATCAAAGCAATGATGCCTGTCTCAAAATAGATTTGCTCACCAAACCCGCATAAATGCCACTTTTGTAGAAATCGGAGTTCAGATTGCCCAATCATAAAATAGATGTGTGCTACTGCTGACAAAGGTCTGAGTCATCCACACAGGGCTATTGATGACAAAGGAAATTTGAATGTCCACTAAATAATTGTGACAGCTTGCAGAACAAACAACAGCGCTGACAAATCTAAAACTCAGAACACAGGAGGTCCTCACTCACCAGAGGCAAAGCCTCAAAGGCCTGGAAGTCAGCAGATAAGTGATATCTAATAACCGTCATCTCGATTTTGTTCGCTGCATTCGTGGAGACAATCTGAGGTGCTTATGGACTGTTGTGAGCTCAGCAGGAGCTGTCGGCGGTTTGCGAGCTCAGCTTGACAAGAGTCTCAGGGCACTACCTTGAAAAAGTCTTAGATCATACATTACACAAATCAGATTCTAAAGAAAACTGCAGCTCAGACTGTTCTAAACCTCCTCTGCTCAGAGTTTGTTGACTATTTTACAATTAAGCAGAGGGCTTTTAGTGTGTTAAGTATACAACTTCTTCCCGTATCGTGTAGCACACTGAACATTCAGCACTAAAGAGAAATTTCAAGCAGAGCAGATTATTAATATGCACATCAAAGCGAGAGAGATGCTTTCACCAAACATTATAATGACATTTGACAATCGCTCTACTATTTTTGCATCACTGAGGGATAAATTTCTTTTAAGCATGGGTTTCTTTGCATCATTAAAAGCTCATAGTTTTCTTGTATCTGAAGTTCAAGGCAGTCCTGAGACAGTGCTCTTGATGGAGATGCTCAGACGTGGCAGCAAGAAACAAGAAACGGGGCCACGGCTCCCACAGGAACCCCTTCCTCTCACTAAAGCTCTGTCTGCCCCTGAATTTAATTAGATTCTGATATCAAGCCTTTTTCTCCTATGCTTCCCTTCCTCTTCAACATGCGTGAAATTGCACGGCACTATCTATTATTTATTCACTCTCATTTGCTTATTGTTTCTTATGGATGCTTTCGTTAGGGCACTTGCAGCTCTGCTGCCTGTGATACGAGGCTCCGCTTTATCTCCCCTCGCTGCTCAGACCCACCTCCTCTGCAGGTCTGAGCCCAACTCATTTGCTGGCGTTGGTTGGGGAGCTATGGATTTTTTTCCCCCTTTCACCCAATGACAGCACGGTGAGGTGCTATGAGGGCTGGGTGCTAATGAGCTGACTCTGCAATGCTGGGGGAGATGCTCTGTAACACAGGGGGAGTCAGAGGACGGTGCAGGAGGAGATGCTCTGGCACATGGAGAGTCAGAGGGGCCATTATGACCGTGCCACACAGGGGTTAGAGGGACTCAACCGCGCCAGTCAGACAGAGACATGTGTCTCTGAAGTCAGCCATTCTGCCAAACTGAACTCATCATTTGAAAATGACATGAAAAAAAAATAACACACTCGACTCCACTTCTTTCCCCGTTAGTCCACTCTGTTTTTGCTGGTTTCAAGAAACTGCAGCCAGTGGGAGGGGGTGAAGAAAAAAAGAGGTTATTTGTTGTAGCAGCCACTGCACCAGTTGCACCATGGGATGCACCATAACCACATAATAGCACCCAATGGAGAGGAAAATTCAAGAATTGTATATAATGGATACCAATTTATATCCTGTCTTCTTGAATAGTACCATTTATGAGATAAAAAATAAAGACACTTTTAAACCAAGTTATAAATTCCACATGAACTAAGCACTGAGTACTTGACACAGGCTTTGTGTAACTGGCTGCAATCGCAAGGCTAGCATGTGTACAGCATGTTACAAAAGAAACTTATTTCCCAATGTTTATGTATTTTTAATATATCACTCAAATGAGAGACACAAATGTTGTTAATGTGTCTTTCAAACACAGCTAACACATTATCAGTAGAAATAAATATTGGTTTTTTTTTAACAGGATGTTTGCATTTTGTGATAAAAGCCAACAAAATCACATATGTGGCTAACACTGTGCACATTCATCATTAAATCTGCATTTGCACATCCATTCCATTGAGACTTCATGACCCAGAGTGAAGTGAGATGAACTTGACTGCTTCCCCTGGATTGAGATGTAGCCTCTATAAGCTCCATACTGGATGAGTTTGACATAAATAATTCTGCTCAGCTCTGCTGTGGTGGACAGGAGTTAGGGGGGAGATGCTGGACATGACTGAAATAGAAGCACACTTACACGCATGGGTGACTGAAAAGCTGTTGGACGACTCGAGGTTGTCGACATTGTAGTTGAGGTGGAAAGGCTTTTCAGTGGTGTTTTGGTTGGTGTTGTAGAGTTGGACAGCGAACCTGAACGCGCTGTGCTCCTGCACCGTGGAACGCATGAACAGTCCCCCTTAAAGAGATGAAAAACCAAAATCAGACAATCGCATCTGTTCCTGTTTAGCCTGCTGTCAGTTTGGACCTTTTTTATTCAGTGACGTGGAACTCCATATGTGCCACTGTAATAGAAAAGGGCTGATTCGTATTTGAAAGAATAACTATCATGCATTTTTGACCAGTGCGCCTGTCTGTAACTCTTCAGATCGAGCCGGGGAGCTGACCGTCTCCCGCGTTCCATATTACACACTTACTCTCAGCCAGTGATCACAATGACACAATCAACACTAGATTAAGCTGTTATCCACAGTTTTACACAATCAGATGCTTTAAGATCGCAGTAGAGGTAAAAATCAAGTTGTTCTATCGTTGCGCAGAGCTCCGCGCTCCCTGCACATCTCTCCGTTATTTGCAATCTTTGTCCGTACAAACCACAATCTGCAGCCGTTTCTCCTAAACACAGCAAAGACACTTACCGATATTAATCTGATTGGGAAATCCTGCGAATGATCTGTCAAAGAGCCACAGTAGAAACAAAATTACGCGTTGTGCCATTTTCTCCGACCTATCTGTTCAACTCCTCAAAAGGGTCTGTCTAAGCAAATTCATATGTTCTGGATGGAAGCCGGGCGCGATGGAAATCCAGTGGATAGATGATGGTCGCTCACAGTGCACCAATTAGGTTCATTGAGGTGCAGCCCAGCTGCAGAGCATTTTTTGCAACTAAAAGAGAGGCGCGCGCGTGAGAGAGAGAGAGTGAGAGAGAGAGAGAGAGAGAGAGAGAGAGAGAGAGAGAGAGAGAGAGAGAGAGAGAGAGGAGGAGGAGGGGTGGGCTGGTGTTGGGGGGAGAAGACGCTGATCTGAACTCCGATTGGACCCGTCGCGGCGGGCCAATGTTGGTCAAACTTGATCTGACGTTAAATTAAAAAGCCTCAGCCCGCTAGATTACGACGGCTCGGAAAAAGCGCTGCACTTGTCAATATTAGCCTTCTGTTCGCCGAATCAATAAGAAACACTGCAATCTCAGGTGGCCAATGACTGTGAATAGCCTGGCCACTTCCAGCTGCTGCCTATCTGGAGAAGACGCGGAGAGGCGAAATAAGGGAGCTGCGGTTATTTCCCACCACGGGAAAGTTTGTGTCCATGTTGTGTCTTCTATTTTCATTCATTCCGCAGTTTCGTTCTATCCGAGCAGCAATGACATTCTTAAGGTTAGGGAGAAGTAAAGAGATGACTGATCTTCGGGGAAAAGTTGACATATAATGCGTGCATACATACACGTGCGGATGAGGGCGGGAGGATGTGGGGACACACCGCCAACAGAACTGTCTATGGTGCTGAAAACGACCATGAAAAAGCTGAAAATGACTAATTTTTACAGCTCATTTTCTTTTCTTTTCTGAAAAAAAATACGTCTTTGGAGATTCGACCACAATAAAATCACTGATATCGCTCAGTCTTATATTATTTACTTTAAGTTTTACTCTGTCTCTGTTGAAACATCTATCATTTAGTGATTCTGCCTAAGAGAGGACAATTAAGGGATTAGTGGCCCATTTATCACCCTCAGCAAAGCGTTTTGAAAATTGAGTTTTTAATTGCATTGCAAATGGCTTCAGCTATTGATACTGCAATGCACTGAGGTTACTTTAACATGTGTTGCGGCGTTTTTTGTGCAGTTAAGATGTGTGCATTAACTTTGTGCAACCTGATCTTCAACTGGTAACTGTAAGAGCCAGTGATAAGGGCGCTGAGAAAAAATGAGGCTGATGACTGACCAATAAAAAATGTAGTACTAGATGGAAAGAGGGATGAATATCTGCCTGTATTAGGTTTAAAGACTCATTTGTGCTCAAAATTAGATACTCTGTTTCGTACTCTGCGTTTATTTTGTCTATGTTAGTACACGTTTTCTGAAAGCTTATAGATTTGGGCGACATGGAGGGATACGAGAGATTGTGGGAGCAGTGTGGCTGGTTCAAACGAGATACAACTAGATGATGAAGAGATTTTAAAAATGGTGGGGTAGAATGAATCGACAATATAGTGAAAACAATTCCCCATCCATGTTGAGATGTAATTAATAGCCTCACAGACAAGCTTCTACAATGCTGCCTCTGCTATAAAGGTACATTATTACAAACTCCTCCCACTTGCGCGTTGTTATTTGTGTAAAACTTCTGAATCTGCCCTCTAGTGCAATCTGTTGGCTGTATTTATGCTAAAATAATGGGTGCATGGAAATGGGCAGTGATGTTTAAAGAGTTTCAAATGAACGGATCAATTTTCGTACGTAAAAGGAGTATAAAAAAGCCTTGAGAGAACAGAAGATAACTTCATGTTTGAGATTTGAGAGATTAAAATGAGTTGGAGCCAAGCAACAACCTCCAGGGCTTGTAAATAAATGTGCCAAAAACTGCAGTTCCTCAAATGACCACTTGAGGCTGGCTCCAAAAGTGAATCAATCACCATAGACAACCCATGTTAGAAATGCCAACTTTACAGCAGAAATAAAGATGTTTACAGCTTGGTTGCAAAAAAAGGGGTTTGGTCATTATAGCTAATTTCAACATTCCTGCATGGGGTGAATTTTTGTATAACTCCAATAATAATTATTAATTGATGCATTGTGTGACAGGCTGTATGCAGATAGTATCCTTGGGTTCTCAGTCAACCCCCCCAGGGGTTCAAAACAGGAGTCCACAAACCATGAGGTTACGCAATGGAGGCTATGTCCATTATCTTTATACAGTCAGTGGTTCGATAATTTTTCACATTTATATGAATAACACAAGTGTATCTGGGACCATGTGTCTGAAAGTGTGGTGTTAATCATTCATGCCAAGCAAGTAATGATATGGTATGACCTTGCCATCAGAGGGGGGGTTTCCTATCTGAACAGGGTCAAAGTTGATCTCTATTCCCACGTCTCACTGGCTCTCTGGGGATGAATCTGGACTGACATCACATTGATTCTCTGGCCTCCACAGCCTCTGTGCCAGCACCGTAGGACGTCGGTGGCCTGACCTTAATGGCTGAAGTCATAATGACCAATGTCAAACTGTGACCCACTGCAGTTTCCATAAACTCATCACATCACACCTGCAATGGATATGATGATGACTGTTTTCGTGGCTAATAAGAGGCTACCTGTGATGTTGGTTTGCTAAAACGCTGTACAGAACAATTAAATTACGGAATACCAAAGGAGCCATTTAATTGGTCATTTACAGTGCATGCTGGTACTCAGTGTGAACTGAGCTAATCATGCATCATTTCAAACAAACCCGTAAAGAAAAAGCATTATTCCCTGCAAGGGAAGCCCGAGTATTTCAGATAAGGTCTCCATATAATTGATATTAAATGGTGATGATTGTGCTGCGTTATTTGCAATTAGGACATTTTGGCCATGCTGTGTTATCCTCCATGCTGAACCTCTGCAGGAATTCAATTTTGTCACAAGTGTAGAAATCCATATAGATATGATCTATATGAAAACAAATAATTATATGATATGCCTTTCTGGATTTGAAAACACTCACAGGAGTGTTACCCGAGCAGGCAAAGTGAAAAAGACTGAAAAATAGATGAAAAGATGTTGCCTTTTATCTCATGATGATGATGATTCACGGGCTATAGCTCTGAGCACTGCAAGCTGCACCAGCAAGAATTATTCATTTTCTCCCTGCCTTCTCTTCCTAACACAACAGGATGAAATCTTCATCTTCGCCTCTTAGAGGATACGTGAGCAAATAAGTTAGAAACTATAACATTTATTTAAAAAATGACATGTCTGTCTCTATGTGAGTTCAGCGGCCATGGCGGGTGGGATTATTTTAAGGTTTGATTTTCTCCTGATTACTGGATAATTATTGTCATCTTGACATAATAAGCTTATGCTTTCTTGTGATCACAAAATAATGACTTAACACAAGTGGTATTCTTGTGGTCATACGATAAAACATGTAAACATTTATTTTACTCAAAAGGTAAAACAAAAACTTTTCCACAGCAGACTAGTGATTCATAACCTTTATGGCATGTTACCGATATTGGATATTTGAGGATGTGTTTTACAGATGAAAGTTAAACTGTCCAGTCTAGTCAGACAAACAGATCAAATGATGATGTGGTGCTTACAGCACATTACACATAACCACATTGCCTGATGTTTCTTTTTCCCTATTTACACCGTGTCTGTCAATTCAAAGTAAAGAAAAAAATAGTAACCCAAAAGTATTATTCCCCTCTCAGATTGTTCAATTTGAAGGATTTTTAGTGGTCTTAGAAAGTGAAAGTACCATTTCTCAAGAAAAAACTGATGGAATAAGCATCCTGCTGTGAAGGTTATCACTTGATTGAGTGAGTGTTATCAGCCTCATGCATATGGATTAGAAGGGACCTGGTACACCTACTACTGGGATCAGAAAGCTGTTATCAGATCATTAAATGACCGTTATCAGTTGTCATCAAAAACATACTTACAAGCACATTTGTTGTCAGGCAGGAGCAAAGGAGAAAGTGATACAAAGAGCAACAAAGTCTGTGTAGGTTTGAGGTGGAGGTTGTGAATGTGTTAAGCACACGCAGGACTTTCACCTGTGAGTAGGGCTGGATGATGTGGAGAAAATCAAAAACATGTTTTTGACCTATTACCTCAATATTGATCTTTTGAAAATATAGGGTTGACTATTGGTGCTTTCACAAATAATTACACAATAAGAGTTTTGATAAATAATCATCTGTTATGTGGATCTATTGACTCAGAGGTTAAAGACAAATAATATAAAGAGTTTGCCATGGTCCAGACTTTTAAATCCACCCATAAATCCACTGAGTTGACTGATTTGACTGGCATTGTGACATGACATAGCGGTTTCTCATTCAAAATAAAAAACAACCAATCCACACCTTGCCAGGATAAAACTGTTGTCATGCTTTTGTCAAGCACTGCCAAGTGGTGCTCTGGAACTAAGGAGGAGCAATAACAACAATGGCGAGCGCTGAAGTCAAGGTAGATGCTGTTGTAGAGGCTGTTCTTAATCAACATATTTTATCAATATCGCTCAACATCATAGCTTGTATTTACTCCACTCTTAAAAGATCAACAAAACAGGTATGTTGGCATAAGTATGCATCAGTGTGGAGTTAAAATGGAGTTCGACTTAGATGGATACACTGTTTTCTAGTGATTGGTTAGAGAAAATCAACCCCCCACTTCCCCACAGAAATTGGTAAGAGTGGACGCAAAGTCAGACTGAATATGCAAACACAGTTTAATGAGTCGACAACTCTACCTGACATTAGGAAAATAAATGACTAGAACATTGTGGTTAGTTAAAAAAATTACATTACTTTACTGTAATGTAAACTTCATCCCAGGAAAGACAACATGAGAATATCTAGTCTTATTTCACAATATCGATACATAATATTGATATATTACCCAGACTTAGGAGACTGCTGTTCATATCCCATGTAAAACCAAAAGTCAGTGTCATGTTACATGACAAGTGTTCTTATTTTAACTTAAAACACAATCTTTTTTCAAAATGTAACCACATAGTTTTGGCACCCCAAAATACCAAAACTGAGAATTAAACTTTACAAGCATTTAATGGGCTAATAACAGCTTTCTGAACCCACTAGTGGGTGTACCAGGCCCCCTCCAACCCAAATGTAAAATAACCACTGATAACACCTCTTTAATGAGCTGGTAACATTTTAAATTGATGCACAAACCTAATTTTGTTTAACCAACAAAACACATCCGTCTTGTTCAGGTGCCGAGTCCAAAAGCTATACTGTGATCTCTAGTATGAAAAAGCTTGCAACACTGTAGAATGCTTCCCTTAAATGTTTTTGCTTGATCAAAGGTTTTGAGCATAATTTGGCTTATCATCAGGTATGGATGTGTCAGTCAAACAATACAGTGTTGTAAGTCCAAGGGAAGCAAAAAGCCCACGTTACCGCCTGAATGTCACATTGGTGGGCACTCGGTGGTGCAGAGTGACAACACTCGCCCACCACTGCAGCGTTCAGCTATAATCTGTAGCTCCAGTGTTTCCAACTCCACAAAACACAACTGGCAGCGTTCCTTGTAGCCACACTGGTGACTCCTACCAGTTGGTGGGGAGGCCTCTATGAAGTTGCATTGAGATCTGCAGGAGATTCTTTGAACCTCTGCATGTGCTGCACCCTCCTGATGAAGCTCTCGCTGTCAGGTGAAAAGAGGCAGCTGGTGACTCCATGTGTATCGGTGGAAGCACATGGCCAATGTCTACACCCTCCTAAGGAGAGCAGTGGGAGTTACCACAGAAGGTTGTGGTTACATGGGGATCGGACTTTACAAACGGGAAAATGTCCAAAATAAAACCACCATATATAAACACATCAGCAGATAACATTATTAGAGCTGACAGCAGCAGCAACTAGCCAAAAAGTTCTTGTCTTTTAGATTTACTACAAGTGGTCATTAATAGTTGGATTATAACGTGTTGACCCTTTATTTTACATCTAAGAAGCCTCACCTTTTTATCTAAAAATTATATTAGGTTATAAAATAATTATTGAATGATCACAAGAAAACAAGCTGTGTTATGTAGAGATTAGACAATAATTCTGTGACAAAGAGAAAACATGAATATAATTTATTGGCCCATCCTGCCCGTGTCACACTGTTGTGAGACAAGAACAAAACTGACTCAGTATGACACATCTGCTCAAACCCTTCTCATGTGTGATCAGAGGCTTGGCATCCAGTGACTTGCAGATACAGAAGCAGGTGTTCGGATAAATTCTTAAATCAGCTGCAGATTGCCTCAGAGCTTTAATCTAATGGGTTGCAATGCATCAAGGCCATACGTTTTAAATCTACAATGATTATTTCAATTTAGCAAGACTCATTTTCCTGAAAAAAAGTGAGCATATCAGAGAAAATAGCTTTTCATGTCAACGATTTAAACACTTAATAGCCTGAAAATTCAATATTTTTGATCAGGACTGGTCACATTATATTTCAGTTCCTTTGCTCACATATGACTTCAACTCTCAATCTTGCTTTTTCCTATCATTTAGTGCGCTGCCTCTCATCAATCCTACCCCGCTGAGGAACTAAATTCAGTAATCATAGAAATGGGTTCCTCTGGTGAAAGACACATAATGAGAGGGCGTGAATTAGTATTGTAGGAAGGATGCAGTTAAACAAGCATTATGCAGCTCAAACTCAATGATATTTGGAGAGCTATTCCAAGAGCCCATCAGTCTTGGCCAGATGTTGGAGGCTGATAAGAGACTCTCTAGAAGCTCTTCCTTATTCTGTCAGTGCCTCTTCCCATGAAAGAGACTACGGGAAGGCAATGGCCTAAGGAGATAGTGAAGCACTTGCCATTGTGGTAAAGTGTTACACAGATGTAAAGAAACAACTAACCTAGCTGAATAAAACATTTAGTGCAAACACTGTACAGTACAGTAATCACATTTGGTTAACAAAGTGTGAGAAAAAAAAAACTCCAGTGGGATAAAACTTACGTATGTCAAGTGCCAGAACCTTCTCGTGGAAATCACGAAGGAGTAGCTGTGTACTCCCTGTGAGAAAAATGAAAACGCATCATGTCACATAAGATAAATGATGTGACATAGTTCAAGGGATGAGGAAAACGTGCCTACCCCAATTTCAATATTTGAATGCCACCGCGTGCTGCGTCACAAACCCATCACGCGCTTTGGCTCCCCAGCAAACACTCTTTGGCCTGAGTGTGACAGAGGCGGTGTTATCAGCTGCACAGGCTGACACACTTCACTCTCCTGCCTCTGGCTTTGCACAGTCAGAACCATGCGACCGCAGCAGTCAGTGCAGCGTGGCAGGAAGACATCTTCACCACACGAGGTTTGGGCTACATGGAAAGGGCATCTGCACGCAGGAGGGTTCCCCACACTTAATACACAGATAAACTGGGGACTGGACAAACATGTTGGAGCACATGAGCACAAGCCAAATCACAGAGCTGGTTGATGGTTAATCATGCTGCCTGTGCATACGTGTGGGCGTTCATAAAGTTTATATGGTCTGGTGCATACATGATTAGATGATTACACAATTAGTCAACAGAAAAATTAGAGACACTAATGTGATAATTAATTAGACATTGAAGTCATTTAGGAAGCACACATGCAAAACAAAACAGTAAAAATGCTAGTTTTAACTTCTACACATGCTATTTTTTTTTAGGGTTGGGCCAATGGCAACATTTTCAGACCAGTTTGGTATTAGGTCACCATTCACGACTGGTATACTTAATTTTATCACTAGGTATTGCACTTGTCTCAGCAGCCGCTCCTGAGTGGAACATAATGACACCGTGTCCTTACAGCAAACAAGAGTCTTGCTATTGTGTCGCATCTTGTAACATTGGACTTTTTCGTCTATGTAGAATCCATTACATACTCAGTTCTGTAACATGATGTAAACAAAGCGCGTACCTATCAGCTCTGCATTATAGATCATACTTGTGATATAACCACTTCTTTAGTCAGCTTACATTCCAATGAGTTGCCATATTGGTGCAGTTTTAGTTTCTTTGAGGGAATAACTTTGCCATGTCTCATGTTAGCATTCTAAAAAAAACACATGAACTTTCTAGTAAGCATACAATCTATACTCTCCCACCTCTACTGAAATTAGATATTATTAATAATAATAATCATTATTTGTATAGCACCTTTCATACAAGAGATGCAGCCCAACGTGCTTTAAAACAAAGAAATTACATGCACCAAGTGCTTCACATCAATAGACATAGAAGACATAAAGTCACAATAAAACCCGCAAGTAAAAATAAAATAAGATCATAAAATAAGATCATCCATAGATCTCCTTTATGTTGTCAGTGGTTGGCTCAGCAGCAATTTGCAAACAGCCTGTAATAATCTAGGATTTTGTAATTTAAGCTTTAATTTGTTTCAATGCAATCATACAGTGTCATTATCTATATGGAAACAACCTTAAGAGGTCTGTGAAAAAAAGCTAATTTTATAATAGACACTTAACATTTCCTTTTTTTTTCTTTTTTTAAAAATACATCCCAGAGGGGTCGACAAGAACCAAGATAAGATAGGTTAAAGTTAAAATAAAATAATATAAATAAAGTAGCAGTCCAATGAAGTCAATAAACAAAAAGTTAAAAGAGTGTTCCTTCAAGTTGCTATCCATATACACATACTGGACCCACTTCTCTCAAAGCTGTACAAAACTGTCCATCTTTAGGTGTAAAGAAAAAGTAACCTTTTCCATCATGTAAATCTCCATTGTCACATCTATCCAGTTATCTATGGTAGGACCCTCACCCATCATCCATTTTCTGGTCAACACCTTTTTCCCTGCTGCCAGCAAGATACCCATTAAAGTATTTGCCAGCAACTTTTATTATGGGAGGGATATAGCCTAAATGCATGATTATGAAATCTAACTGTATATGTGTATTTAAAATGATTTGCATTGCCGTATGTATTTCTCTCCAGTAAGTTTGTATCTTTTGGCACTTCCAAAATATATGGTAATGGTTTGCAGATTGACAGCCACATTTCCTCCAGCACTGAGAACTGCCATTGTCATAGTGTGCTGTCATACAAGGGGTAATAAAATATAGTGTGCTGTCATACAAGGGGTAATAAAATATCAAGCCATATTTTTCCAGCAGAACTCTTTCCATGCATGGGATCTAGTGCTTTTCTATTGAAATACACAGATATCTTGCCATTCTCATCCCATATTGTTAATTTCTAATGCGATATTAGTTGAATTTAGCACTACGACTCCGTCAGCACAGGTTCATAATGTAGGCTACTTTTAATTTGCCAAAATGTGTCAAAATGACAAATGCCGGTTGAGCCGGTTTGCCTTAAATCAAACTGGTTTAAGCAGGTACAACGGACCACCAAATATGAAATCATGAAAATGTTTTATCTTCAGCAATGCAAGTGTTTGCTTCTAAAATGCTAGTTTAAGCCTCATAATATGCCTGGTTTAGGTTGTGTATGGTTTGTCTTCTTTAGGCTACATCATTGTGAATAAAAATGGGAACTTGGGCATATGTTCTCACTGTATTGGACAGCATATTAGTCACACAGCTGTTGAAAAAAAATGAATCTCAGATCCTGTATGTGGTTATTAAAGACCTGTCTCTGATGTAAATGCTCGGCCACATAAACAGCTACCTATAAAAGCCATGGCTAAGGTACATGTCAATTCCCACTTGCCTACTACTGGCTGAATTTCAGATGCCGTCATTACCTCAGGCTTGGTCTTTTCTGCTTAATGTCCTCTGTACAGCACAGAGACATTAGAAAAAAATAACACTAACACATGATGGCTCTGACTTAGGTTAGGTTTTGGTGACCCAATCATTTTTAGACCTCCAAAAGGGAGTGCCAAAGGTTGAATAGTTGAGGCAAGTTACGGTGGATAGAATAAAGAAATTAAATTCAGCCAAGAAAATGCTAAAAACAATCCCTCAACAGCAGCAGCAGTGATAACAACAACAGCAGTCTGCTATTTTCCCTTCCCCCATGGCCTCTGTTGCCATATCCTGGTAATAGGAGATGGGTGTTGCTCATTGCCTGCGTGCCTAATCGAGAGGAAAACAAACTGGTTGTTACAGATAATGGGAAAGGTGAGGCAAAATACCATTAATAGTCAGTGATCCTTTTAAATAATTAACAGTGTCCACTGTGTCACGTTAACAGCACTGTTCATGTGATTGATGTTCCAGCTATTATGGGGGTGTTAAGATAAACCTGCTAATGTGGAGAAATCAATCTTACATATTATAATGTATGATAGATATCCTCTGTGAGTAAATACTACATTTTAAGGTGATTTAACAGCACTGTTACATATGGTTTCGGGTAGGCTGAAGAGCAAACATGATGAGCGGCACTAAATGTACATGTTTGTAATTTGTGGCAAATAATGATAACCACAGGCATAATAGAATAGCAAGGAAAATATTTATCTTTCTATAACAGACATGCAGGTTTTCAGGCAAATTTAGAGCATGATATTAACCTAATGGTAGTCCTCTAATGCTTTGATTTTCAATATGCAGCATTGCATGAAAGCTACATTCAAGGTCAAGCATGGAACAACACACTAAGCCAACAGCACATGATAAACGATAAACATTCAGTAGATAGTCTGTGCCATTCTTCTTAATAATGCACTCCTCATCTCTGCAGTTATAATGAAACATTCAGTAGCTGGGAGTATGAATATTGTATGTCATTAATGGATCAAAGAATCAAGAGGTCAGGCAGCGATGTATGTTTTCTTTTAAGTATGTGTGTGCGTGTGTGTGTGTGTGTGTGTGTGTGTTCCAGTGCTGTTTGTCAGGAGGGAGGCTCCTGCTGTTTGTTAGTCCCTCACAGACTGTAATGCTTCAGTTATCCCATTGTTAGCCGCTTCTACTGTACCTGCAATTAAATTTCCAAAGTCAGAGGAGCTTAACTAATTACTCCCAGCAAATGCCCCTTCTTTCCAATGCAAATAACACCGCAATACGCTCTAATAGTGCAAGAAGCCATAACATGGGCTTGGTGAATCTCGCACTGTCAATCAATACGAAATTGGATTTGCAACATAATGTTATGTCAGCTATTTCTGCGCATTCATTTGACAGATAAAACTGTAATCTAGCTAATGCAATGCTCTCAACAGAATAGTTTAGCAGCGGCAGTTGAAATGAAGCCACTTTCCCCTTTTTGCCCAACTGAACACAGCCCAACAAGTCTCATCTGCAACATTTCTCATGTATGATGCTGACGTGTGCTTGACAAGGCCAAGACCAGGCAGCTTGTCTGCACGTGAATAAGAATAGAGCATTTTTCAAATACAAATCACCCTGGAAACATCACCTTGGAATATGAAGTTTAATGGAAATTCATTCCCTTTTGACGGATATTTGCATATTCTCATGTAGCGTGCTGTCAGTGGCAGCAGCGGGTGGCGGTGGAGTGCAGAGATGCTCCAGTGTTTATTTCAGTTTGGCAGACAACTATTGCTATAATTATATCAGGACATCTGCAAGGCCACCACTGGCCTATAAACATCACCTGCAGACCTTCAAAACTATCTCTGCATGCTTGTGTGACCCTGTAAAACATTGTGGCCACGCTGGAGTCATCTCAGAGAGGTTTCCATCAGCGGTGACTCACAACAGATATAACAGTGTGGAAGAAAACTGAAAATAAACAGGACAACCAAAACAGCAAACAAAGCCATAAAACATCCGCAATGTGCATTTTTCTCTTTATCAGTGTTATCCTTTGCAAATGTTTTACAGCACAAGTCTTCATTGTATAAAGATTTTATGTAAAGATAGATCAGCCATAGGTAATACTGGTGAGTGGTAGAGCTGATGATAATGGCCCAATTGCCAAACACAAAAAGAAACTGGCAACAAAGCATTTTAAGGAGCAAATAAAAGTCTACAGGAACATATTGGTTGAAGCAGTGTTCCCATCCCTTGTTTGAATGGCATAAGGGTTGCCTCACTGCATACGTTGTGTGAATTATATATTAAGTTTTTCTGCAGATGCACAGCAGTGCATTTTTTTTACTGATGGCAGACAAGGAGAAGACGCAGATGCTCCACTTTACGTTTAGAACATACAGTACACACCTGACAGCTGAGGGGTATTCTATAAGCATTTTAATCACTTCAAGTGTTCATAAAGATTAAGGTTACTGCTTGCATTCTAACTGATAACCACAAAGCTGTCATGCGGCCTGCGATGCATGCTGTAGTTTGTGGTCTCTATAAAAACCAACTGCAATATTGAACTGTAATTAAAAATGAAAAAAGATAAGAAAGAAATTGTAATATCAACACTGACTGTGCTAAAACAAGTTTCTTTTCAATTTTATTTTCAACATCCCATGTCCAGGGCCATTTCTATGACATCCTGTCGTTTATCACATTTCTTTTCCTGAACACCATATTCCTCTTAGAGCCATTAAATTTTCACATATTTTCTCTTCTTCTTCTCGAGGTAAAGTGCACTAGATGTGTCATCCCCGCGATCCAATTCACTCTGGCAGAAAGCCTTTATTGCTCGGCCACGTTTACTCTGCATGTACGTATGTCCTTTCGAAATAACCCTTATTCATTTCCATTTATTTTGACCAGCGGTGGAGGCACGGCAACACTGGCAATAAAACAGCTCATTTATTTGACATGAAAGCTGATGATTACTAAAGACAACCACAGTGGTGACAACAAAGGCGGAGGAAATCCAGTGAAGATAGAGTTGGATTGATCTGCCTCAGAGCTAACAAATGGCCCTGTCACAGAGAGGAATGGTTATACTTTATCCTCTATTGCCCATCTAGGAAACCCAGATTTAAAAAAAAAAAACAAAACGTTATGTAGAAACTATATACCTATTGAGTATAAACCTAATATGAAAAAATGCTTAAGTTCTTAAAAAGTCTGGACAGGTGGGTGCTATAAAAGCCCACAGACAGGTCAGTCCAGCTCAGTGGGAGCGCGGTTTTTAAAAGGGGTTTCAAAGAACATATCTGAACTATAACAAATTGCTTTGAGCTGCAAGATTCATCACTGTCAGACCTTCTTTTTTGCCACACTTCTATAGGTCATCATGAGCCCCCTAAAATGTGAATTTTCTGAGAATATGGCACACTTATTTTAAAACCTTCTCACCTGACATTTTAAAAGGTTAAGCTCCCTGAAAAGGTCGAGCTAATTAAATAATTTCTTCTCAAAGGGAAAAACTATCAGCTAATTACTGTGGAGACGTGACTCTCAAATATTAGATCATCCGTTAGAGGCACTTTAGAGGAAGCAGGGGCAACATGTCGGGTTGAACACACAAAAGGGAGGAGGTAGTAACCACGGTTTTTTAAAGTTCAGCTATCGTTATTAGAAATCCAATTTGATCAGACCATTTTCATATGAGTCAAGAATTTATTGTGATGAAAGTTTAAAGATCCATAACTTATTTTAGCCCTGAAACAGCATTGTCCAATCATAGCTCAGTAATCGTAACTGGACACAGCAGGTCTGTCAAGTTGTGCATGAAATGATAGTAAGCATGATACTCTGTATGAAGAGCTTGGAAGGTCATTTCATTTTCACTTATCCCCTCCAAAAGTGTAAGACCAAAAGTGTGAGGCATGTGTTTTTCTGATTCTCCATAAGTTACAGTCGTTAGCTTGTCTGGTTAACTACTAACTACAGAAGTAATCCAGCATTACTTCCAAGGCCAAAGCAATTTCACTCTTAATTGTTTTTTGGGGTTACAGGTTACATTAGAGCAGCAACACTTACTCAGTTTATTGATAAGCTGATTGATAGCAAATTCAACAGCAACTACTTTGATAACTGAACAATAGTTTTAGAATTTTTTTTAAGTAAAAAAGACAACAACAAAAAAAAAAATTCAGATTAATTTAATGTGAGAATTTGATGCATTTCTTATTTACTCATAACAATAAACTGAAAAACTTTGGATTTTTGGAGTGTCAGTTTGATAAAGCATAACATTTAAAGACGTCACAGGGCATGTTTCATTATTTTCTGACATTTTATTGACAAAACAAATAAATAAATAATGCCAAGACTAACCAACAAAAAATGTATGGGTAAGCCAATCAGAGGCAGAGTAAGGGAGGTCATGCCTTTGCTATAATAAAAGCATCCGATGGCTTATGAGCCATATGCTTCTGTTTGGAAGAGTGTAGCCTATTTTCAGAGAAATGGCCCTTTGGAAAAATCTGCGTTTGTTTCGGGATACTAGTCTGTAGGATACATGGTCTTTCAGTTCCATGGGACATTTTTAGACTATAAGAATTCAGAATTATGAGCTGTCGGAGTGACGGCATATCACCTTTCACATTAGCACATACTCTGTGTGGTATTTCCCAATTGGGATGTGGGAGTCAGTCCTGAATGCTGTGTGGGCTAACTTCAGCAGCTCTTTCCTGCTCTGTTGAATCTGTGGAATTTTAAATTCCAAAAACCACAGTAAAACCAAATATATTGGTATGTTTTCCTCTCAAAACAAGTCAGGTGAAAACAAAAAGTCAGCCAAAGACTAAAACTTAACTAACTTAATTAGGTAGCTACAGCTGACACAGCCGTTTCAGTTGACAAAATCGCTGGCAATCGTCCACCCTGCTTTTGTCTACCTCTTTCTGCAATCAAGGTCACATTGTTTTGAAAATTATAAAGAACATGGAGTAGTAAATCTGCTACTTTTATCTGTAAACTATGTATAGTATGTATTGTGCAAAAACTGCAAAGTTTGAAAATGTGCAACAACCATTCAGCCTTGATTTAACCAGGACGGTCTTTTTGAACACCAGCATCATGGAGTGCCTGGTTTTAGGATACTGTGTGCACATCATTCCTACAGCTCCAGAGGATCTACTTGGAGCACATCTCACATAATAATCACATCTCTGATAAAACGCCCCCACAATGCAGTGAAGTGACAGGTTCAAGAGGTGTGTTCAGCTGATTGCTCCGACATTAGACATTCGTTCTTGAGAAAATGAAAAAATCTCATCACATGTAACAATGTGCCCCCATGTCCTCTATACAGACACAAACAAACCCAACTAATCACAGCCTCTGAGCTCCGGGCCACACTGGAACTTCCTTTTCGACTGCCACACATGCAGAATTATTACAGCAAATTGGTTTATTTTCACGTTGCTTCTCTCTTGGTCAATCATGAGGAGAGCCAGACCTCTTGCACCTCTGCAGCTTCAGCTCAATTTCAGAAAATCTGTGATTTCCAGAACCAGGGCACATGTTGCTCTCTGGACATGAGCAGCACTGACCGGCTGCAGATATCGCAAGTGACCAGGATCTTCATGTACGAACATCATATTGATATTTTCACCAAGACATTATGTCTTAGCCTTTGCATAAAAGAAAGCATTAGCGTGATTAGGATCAGCGCAGAGGCGATAATGCTCAGTGGAGCCTACGTGATTTCAGATCTGACACAGCAGGTTATGATATAAGACTGTATCCTATCAGACAGGATGGAATGGACAGATGAGACCAGTGGATTAATGCAGAGTGACACTCGCTCTCTCAGTGACTCCCCTAATGGCCCTCAGATAGACTGGCTGGCGTGAAGGACACAGGGTTACGGGTTTATTCAACCACTTCTCAATCAAATGTATTCTATTATTGCAGTGCTTACTTTTAGATAGCAGTGATACAGGATCTACTACTATCATTTAAGATGAACCCATTCTTCCTGTGGCTGAGGGCAAACTTTGTATTTTTATCTATTTTTTGTTGGGTCCGTGAGAATTTGATACAAGGTTTTTTTATGAGAAAGAAAAATCTATTTGTGTTAAATTTTGAGCATTCCACACAAGAAACCCCCACAACAAAGCAGCACACTGAAACACAGTACATAACTGTAATAAAAGTGCAAGTAGGTGTTTAGCCAAGTGACAGTACTCATTTGTCACCTTGCAGACTGCTGGTGGTTGACTATTTGGAGCACAGGAGTGGGGGTTATGTGTGGTTGCTTGTGTGTGTGTTTTGTGTGCATTTCCAGGGCTACAAACAAAAGCTATTGTGCTATTGTGTTCATTTTACAATTCATTAGAATTTTGTTACTCAATGTTAAGAATCACATACCTTTAACATAATGTTATTTTGAGTACTGTAGGCATTTTCTTTTGAAATTATTTTTTTTGTGTGTTTGTCTGTATCTACATCAAGGGGTAAACAGACACCATCACTGAGAGACTTCATCTGCCTCGCTGTACAGTATTAAGACATTATATAATCTGCCCATGCAGTGGCCCTGAGCACCATCAAGGCTGCTGCTGCAACTTCGGACTGCCTGCCTGCAGACAATGTCCTGAAACTGAGAGCAGACACTTTCTGCTCAGCTTAGCCTTCTGACGTTGTCGAGAGACACTGGGAATGCTGCGGGCTGAGTAAATGGTAGCTGTGCTCAGTAAAGACATTCATGTTTACATGTTATAGTAACTTTTCCATAAAAATACACAAGGTTTTTCTCCGAGTCTGTACTTTTTCCTCCTTCAATATTTATCTTGTTTTATACAATAAATTTTCCACTTTATCAGAAAATGGGTTTTCTGTGTATTCCCACTCTGCAGTGAAACACTCTAGTAGATCTATGCTGCCATAAAGAATAAAGACTCGAAACATCTCTCTCTTTCAGACAGTCATATGTTACATGCAATATGATTATATAGCAAATTTTAAAGTGAATCTACACTTAATCAGTACATTTTATATAGATTTCTTCAGTAAGTAACTTAAGGGGGTAAACTCAATGCAACACAAAAATTGGATGTAACCACAGTGACGTCAGCCATTGGTTTGTGCACTACCATTTTGAAGCATCGAGTTCGGCATTTTGGCCATCAGCATGTTGTTTTTTTGGAACCAGAAGTGACCATATTTGGGTAAGAAGCTGGAGCTGTGTGGAAGAGGGGGTGGATCTGAACCCTAGGACATCTGATGGTAGCGCAACCCAATCGCTAGAATAAAAATTGATATTGAAATTTTATGCAAACCAAGAATTATTTATATTTGTATGTTATTATTATTATTATAATAGCAAAACTTTACATTCAGACAACACTGTGGTTCACATGTGGTTAGGTGTAGGCACAGTTATGGTTAGGAAAAGATCAAGTTTTGAGTACCTTTTTTGGGGGGCACAATCTCGGCAGGAAAGGCAGCGACGTCTCTATAATTTTTTTTTTTTTTTGTGGTACTAATCCCTGCTGACATGTTCCGACAAAACACTAATTTTTCGTTCCCTAAAAATGTTAGAAACACAGTAATGAATCCTCAAATCACAACAAGTTATGTTGTTTGGCAGTCATCTCTCCTAAGTGACAAGCCATCCACTATCTCTTCCACCTCTCCCAATGACAAATTCTGCTTATACCTTATCAGTTCACTTTAGAACTGCTTATATGATATGATACTCAGCCACACCTGAAAGCATACCATATTTCATTGGTATTCTCAAAATGAACATCATGCTGTACTGCATAAGACTTGAAACTAGTTATTGAGACTAGAGTTGTCATGATAGTGGCATTTCTAACAATACACTGAAAAATATTGATATTAATACCATTTTAAATACAACTGTAAAATAAAATGACAATGATGGCATACAATACACAATTTCTATACAGCCACATTAGGAAAAAGTGTAAATAGTAAATTTAACAATGGCTGAATTCCATTAAGCCGCACCAGTTTCATGTTCCTGGTATTGTGCATGTTACGTCACTGCTACGGTTTACTGGGACACTTGAATAAAATGTCACCACTGTTTATGTTATTAGTAACACCTGTGCCTTTCCTGCTATCGTCTGTCAAAATGTGTGCAGTGAAAAGGATCAACTCTGCATCAATTCAACTTTGATAAAGCAAGATAAAACACACAGGTGCCACTGTGTTGGCACAGCAATAAAATAATACACCTGTATCTGCAAATTATGAAGGTAATTGGATCACACCATTTTACAAGAGTTCATGTTGACTGTTCTGTGAAGTCTTCCATTCATGAATATATCAGGAAAAAAACATGAGCCTGTCGGCAAAGTGTTATGTGAACCTTTTACTTTCATTTCACAGATTCTCAGACATCCTTTGGGGATCTCTGAATGGTTGTTTTTTTTTACCTGTCTGGGACGAAATAAATCACTGGCACTGATGTCAACCTAGGCCATAGATTTTGTATAAAGCCTGTGATCTAGCTTTGTGGGCAAGGACTGTTAAATATGTGGATATTTTTCCTCTATGGTTTTGCTTTGAGTCCTGACTAAGCCTCTTTTTTTCTCTTTGCTATAAAAACACAGCTTGCCATGGAAAATCTGTCTATCTAGATGAAATCTGAAACAGGTAGAGCAGAATCTACTGCACTGCCTCTCAGTGACAGACTTTCTAAAGACTTCTCAGACATGGACCACAGTATGTAAACAGTACTTCCAATATAAAAGTAAATGAAACTTGGCAAAGGCAAGTCTGAAAGGCACAAAGGCCCACAGTATAGTCATACTTTTGTATTTCAGTATAATTATAATCATAACATCCAGTGCCACAGTTTTTCTTTGTTTGGTTTGTTTTCTAGACTGGGACACTCTGATGGTTACAATACGATCTTGTTAATATGAAAGTGGACAAAATGAACGGACACTTTTAGAGCTGCAATTATTAGTTGATTAATTGTTTGTTCTGTGACAGTTAATCAGTAACTATGTTAATACTTGACTAATCATTTCTGTGATTTTAAGAACAAAAATAACAAAAAATATTAATAGTTTAAGGTTGTCACATGTGAGAATTTGCAGCTTGTATCTCATATATTATATCAAATTACATATTAATGAATTAACAAAACAAAGACATTTAATGACATCATCTGGTGCTTTAGGATATGGTGATGGACACATATTTATGTTTTCTACTGTTTTATAGACCAAACAATTAATCAATAAATCCAGTGGCAATGGTAGACCATTTTTTTGGCTATATAAAGGTGGGGCTAATCAATACACTGGAAGGGCTCAAATCAATGTCAAAATTTCAGGATAAGTAATACCGCCCTCTCAGCAACCAGAAATAATAGCATACAGAACTTGAGATGATTACTATACTATAGGATGATTGCACTGACTCCTTTTTCACACACAACACACGCAACAGTCTAGTCTGTAGAAATTACACACACACACAGGCCCCTAAATGTTAGCCGGTAAAGGCACACGCAAGTGACGTCAGTGACGCAGCATGTCCGAGCTCAAGTCAGTGATATCCTTACATTGATTACCACCCAGGAAATTTAATGAATGAAGGGCGCTTCTACTCCTGGACTCGGATCCGTTTAATGTGTGAAGCTGTCGCCATCACTGCACGACACTGCATTATGCTGTTAGAATGCGGAGCATGGATTTATTAGAGAGAAGTCGATGTGGAGGCGCTGTTGAACCATGTCAGCGGGAGAGCGCAGTGTACAGGCAAACATATACGAAAACTAAAGGAGTTGATATGGTACTTTTCTTGGTTGTTCAATGGTAGGGCTAAGGTGGCTCTATGGCAAGCTCCATCCTGCCGTCGCCTATGGATACATCAGAATTAATCAAAAAAAAAAGGGAGGTTAATCAATAATACAAACAATTGTTATCATTTATGCAATTAGTATTTCAATGTTGTAGCTGATGGGGGTTGTTGCACTCCCCCATAGGTGAATGTGTGACTATACTGTGTGTCTCCTCAGGCTCTGTGGCCCTAAACAGCAGCCCCTCCTCCTCTCCCTCTGCCAATCAGACCAGCTGGGGTATATAAAGGCTGAGGACCTGCTCTTCCAGCTTCATGCTTTCTGCCATATTGTTGCTGTGTCTGTGTGTTGGTGAGCTAATCTGTAAGGGAAACCTATAGCTCCTTGTGTGCACATTAAGTTGAAAAAGCAGTAGTGTTTGATTTGTTTGTGTTAAGTGACTGCTGAGTCACTCTTGTTGTTCAAAGTTGTTCAAAGACTTGCTTATTTCTCTTAAGACAATTGCGAGAAGGAGCTGCCTGTTTTGTTACCATCATTTTTCTCCTGTTTTTCCTGTATTGTTAGGGAGTTAAGTTTACTATTCTACCTTTTCTTTCTTTTTTTGCCAGTTAATTAGCTCTGTGGTTTCATTTGTTTCTGTTTGTTATTTTGGCCTGGGCTCTCTCTGATGATTTTCTAATTCCTCTCTGACTGGCAATAAAAGGGTTAAACTGCACCACTTGACTCCTCATTTTCCTAATTAAGCTTTATGTTACTTCACTCTACCCTGTACCAACTTGGAGTCATAATAGAGATGGAAGTCATTTTAACATTCAGTATATGCATTAGGTAATTTAAACTTAAACAATGCATCATATTTGTAAGATGATCACATGTTTTTTATATATTCTCCTCAAACTTAAGTTATAAATGTAGAGGATTAAATAATATTTTTTCTTCCCTCTATAATGGATGAGTAGAAGCATGAAGTTGCACAAAAATGGAAACGGTCAAGCAAAGTGCCTCAAAAATGTACTTGAGTACAGGACTGTGTACTTTGTTCGCCCCTTTACACAAAAAGCTACTTTAAAGCTGTCAGTGGCTGAGGGGCTGCATGAAACAATCAGACTCCATCAGTTCTGCAGCCACAACTCCCAACAAATCCAAACAACACAGTGCAATCACAATTATGATCCTATTTGCTGTTGAAATGTTGCTGTTGTTTTCGGGCTTCTTGCTTCTACAAAGCTAATAAGTCATATAAATTGTATAAATAGTTGGCCCTGCCTCTGGTTGTTGCTACAGAATGTTTTGTCTAAAAAATGAACCTGCATTATAAAAGAGGCTTTACTCTCATGTGGTAACTTGTCAGGCAGCTACAATAATTGGTAATGGGATTTTCAGTGAGCTCTAAAGGCAGAGTCAAAACACCAGTGTACTCTAAAATGATTTATTTCTACATGGGCCCCAATTGCAGCACCTTTGTTATTCCACAGAATTAACTTAAAACAAACTGTATGATACAAAGCCACCCACAGCTGAGCACTAAAAGAATGTATGATTGTAAATCATCAGAATTAAGGCCATTAAATCAGTAGGTGCAAAGTTACCTTTTCTGTTTAAGAGAGGAAAAAAGACAAATTCACATCATTTTAAGTGAACTCTTTGTTCATGCTTTAAAGGGGACCTACAAGCTTCTCTGTATTTTGTGTCTTAGAGAAAAAGTTACAGTGATGGATGTTCATTATTAACATTAACCATGGCCCAAGTGTCATTTAATGAGTAAAGTTTTTTTCTACTCTGGCTACAGCATGATGTCATAATGTGCCACATTTCTTGACATGAGTCGAGACTGCTAAGTGAAGCTATATGCTAACATCAGGGAGACGTGTAAACATGGTTGACAATGTTATCAATTTCTCTGTGATTTCTCTGTGATCATACTCTTGCTGGAACATGTATGGCTGTGCTTAGAAGGTTTAATTGGGGATTTTTCAGTGTAAAAGGTGTGAAAATTCTCCATCACAGTCATTCTCAGAAGACCTGAAACCACTAACCAGTCAGAGCAGATTTGGCTTTTTCAGGAGGGGGGTGTGAAGAGACCAGCATTAAAGTGTCTGTCTTAGACAGATGGTGAATACAGGTGGTCCAGCACAGACAGTATGAGAAAAATAAAGGGGTTTTTGACCATTAAAGCATGTTACGTAGAAACCTTAAATACAAGAAACCTAAAATTAGAATTATAGGCCCCCCTCACATAACGTGTCACTGTGATTTTTTAAAAGAGACAAATGTTGTCATCAGAAACTTAAAGAAAAAAACAAATGCAATCCCATCTGCATACTAAAAATGCACACAGTGGGATGACATGGCAAGAAAAATACACATTGTGCTTGCATGATGGCAACAGCAATAAGAAAGTCTCAAGATTGAAATACCGTAGTTTCTCTCACTATAACAAGGGTTATGAATCATTGAAGTATACAGCACACAGGCCAAAGAATATTGATAAAAACAACAATGAAATAGTGGTGGAAACTATGGTGGCAATAAAACGAATCTTAGTGTAATATTAATGAACAGTTAAACCTAATCCTCACCCTAATTGAAGTTGTTAACTCGCCCAACATCATCATTTATTTGCAAATTCAGTGTCTGGTCACGTAATCCAATCAGCATTGGACAAGCATGTTTATGTACTAAACAGCCATATCCAAGTTTGTGCTCTTTCCATGAAAAAAGATCCATGTCTATGAATTTTACATGAACCTTTGAATTACGATTGGCAGTGTAGCACACTCAACATCAGGCCCGGCTCCCCCCTGAGTTTTCACACTGCTTAAACTGTGTCCAGTAGGGCCTTGGCGTCTTTACGATATCACAGTTCATTGACATGAGCGTGTCTGAAGCGAACAGCATTCACTCCCTGGGCACTGATCCTTCTTCCGGCAACACTCCTCACTGTGTTATGCTCTGTTTGGGTTTGTCACCCAAAGCTGCTGTGAACAAGGTGAATGAGTAAAGACAAGGCAATAGGAGAGAGCCATCCAGCCTGGAATACAGATTACACTGGGCTTTGAGTCAAGGAAATGTTGAAATCACATTTAATTTTTTGCAATAAAGAGAGCCACATCACGACTCCCACTACTATCCTATTATAATATGCTATTTTACATAAACATGGTGTGACTGGGTGAGAAAAGGGGCAGTTTGTTCACAGCAGAGCTTTTGTTTTTTGCAATGATTTGTAATGTTTGAAGGACCCGAGGGCAAACTTTTACATTATCATTAGCTGAGAAATGTGTGTTAAAATTGTCTTCACTTTCTGGCAGCTCTGTCCTTCTGTGTCTGGATTTTTGCCATTTGATTTTTTTTTGTATGACAACTCCTTCCTTCCTGATTAGGCAGAAGTAGTCATTTGGCATAGTGAGGAAACCAGGGCCGGTTATTGTTGAACTTGACTATTGTGCCTGTTTATCTTGCAGAAACAAATGTTTCTGCGAAGGTTTCTGTGAAAGTTTCTGGTCATGTTTTAAGAAAACATTGCACTCAGTTGAATCAAGACAGTCTTAAAATACTGGTGTTGCACTATTCTGCAGAATTAGAGACCTTGCAGACTTAAGCCTGCATGAGGAGAGATATGATTGAATGATCAGAGTCTCCTCTGTGGTCTATTTAAGTGGTCCAAGTAAACAACAAAAGATGCATTTTGTTGTTTGTTGTTGCTATTTTTTGTTTATTTTGGTTTTTCTCCTTTTCAAAATTTGCACATTTTTGCTGCAATTGTAATCTCACATGTCCATATAACCAAAGATTCTCTATGTAATCTCTTTTCTATTTGCATGCAGCTTGTCTGCGTTAAAACGACCCTCAGCATTTATTTACGTAGTAAGCTAAAAGGTAGATTTCCCGAGGAGAATAAAAAGTTGGACTTTATGGACCTCCAGAGAATTGTAACACTGCAACAGCAGTCTTGATTAAAGTGGGGAGACAATGTGTCTTCCAACAACTCAGCATATGCTGGTTACAAGCTGGGCATATGGGAGCTCATGGGTGTGTTGTGGATATTGTTTTACATTAGCGGATTTAATGTTGTTATATATAGGACTTAATTAAATGTGTTGTCATGGTTTAAGGAAAGCCAAGTTATGGCAGTTTTATTGCAATACAGTGGAAACATAATTTGATAATGTTGCTAAAAGCAAAACACACCAGTCTAACAATTTGAAAAAAGGGAAGTAAAAGAAAAACTCCTATAATCTTGGAGGGAGTTATTTGCAAATGGTTTTGCATGTTGGATTTTATCTTCACCTTCCTGATTTTTTTCTCTTTTAAACTGATCTTGATTTGATGAATTTGTATTTTTACAGTGCATTTATGTTGTTGATGTTATGCAGTTGTGTTTTTTTGGTCTTAGTGATGTATTATTTGCTCTGTGTTTCGTGACTTCAATCTATGCATCCCACTGCTGCACAACCAATTGCCCCACTGGGGAGAAATAAAGTGACTTATTGATTAATTGATGGATTGATTGATTGATTGATTAATTGATTACATCTGTGCATTATTATGTAGCAGATAAGTTGACATTATGTGTCTTTACGTTTCAGCAATGCTGTGGTTAACATGTTGTTTGGTTTAGGAACAAAACAGTGGGTTATGGTTTAGATAAGACCATGTTTCGTCATAAAATATCCAGTTTTGGTGGCACAGCCCAAACTGGAAACGCATTACCTTTACCTTTATGTGACTACTACTGGGTACTTGACAGGAGTTAACATGTGTTCAGTTGATTAAGTACAATTAACTGCTTCTGAGTAAACGATCAAACAGTATAGAAAGTAGTTTTAATGGGCTATACCTTAAACCAATAAAACATTAAAATGCTGATTACATGTTAATGCATCTGTACCAATTATCCAGAATTATATCAATTATATAAAATTACAACCCAGACGGGATCCATTCTGCTGCATAATGAGTACATTTACTTTTCCTGCACTGCAAACCTCCTCCACCTCATGAGTGTGTAAAGCATAAATACGCCCTTGTGTGACTGAAACTCCAGTTGGAAAATAGTTGGAAAAACAATTATAGTCACAGTATGATTTATAGTATTCATTATGCTTAAGTAATTGTATGGCTAAATCAATGAACAGAAAAATTATCAAAAACACAACACTAAAAAAAACTTATAGAATCTTGTAAACACCTATTGTTTTTATAATAATTGCAAATGTGTTTCTAAATACTAAAGAATCAGAGCTTGCTTACATACAATTCGGGGGTTGTTGTTTTGGGGTTTTTTTTATGATTCCGTTACAAATTCACTCCATGTCTGAATGTGGCAGGATTTCTCCTCTGTCAGCGAAGGGTTTTGACAGGCACGCCATCTACATTATGTGTTTTGTAACTGATAAAATATGGTAGGAAAAAGGTTTGTTACATATGTGTTTTGACAACAAAGCATGACATGAGCGTTGAATATGCCCTTTCAGAGTTAATAACAAAACCGAGCTCTGAATCGGCTAGAGTATATACAAACAACCTCTGCCATTAAAATGATTGCACACTGAGGGAAAGAAAAGTGCATTTAGGAAAATACCAGACGGCATTTTGATCAGTGATAGAAGCAAGAGCATAAAATGATGGTGCTTCCTCTGACAAAGCTGTCTTGAAGACTTCTGTTTACAGCATAAGCAACGGCAGATTAGGGTGTTTCTATGTCGAAATCCAGCCATTAAACAGTCAGACAGTCACTTGTTTTTTATCCCTGTCCACAGCTTTTAAACCACTTACCGTACTGTAAGAATTTAGACTGCTCTGTTAAAAGGATTCTCTCTCTAATTCCCGTTTGAAATGGAAAATAGCAACTCAACATAGGGGCCAAAATGTGCGGAGCAAATTTACATTTCCTGGATGTGAAACATGAAAAAAAAAACAATTGCAGTGCTTAGCAGCATACTGTACCTTCCTGCTGGTTACTGCAAAGAATTCTTTGATATGTTGTGTCCTTTATGCGTTCAATATTTTAGTTTTCAAGCCACCAAAAAGCTTAAAGCAGATATGTTGAACGGTGATTAAGACAAAGAGAGGCCATCTCTCATTCTGCCAGTACTTGTTGTAGCACTAGTGTGACTAACAGCAGGGCTGAATGTCTTTTGTCAGTAAATGAGAGTTTAATATGTTGCACCATGGAGATGGGACATAGAGTGTGTGGCCCCTGCTGTTTCCTTCATCAATGCCCTGCCTTGTCACAGATCGCACCACATGAATCCATTCTCATCTTCCGCGACAGGAGTCTGAAAGAGCACAAACCTGAGTCTTTCATAAGGGCCTCCTGAATTGCCTTCTGATATACATTCATCAAGGCTGCGGCACTCAAAGTTAACTAAAGGTATAAATCTCAATTAATATTCTCACAGCCGGGGAAGGTCATTTGTCTTTTTTCCATTAAAAGGAAACTATCCTCAAATAAATGAATGACTTACAATCATTTCCAGCTGTTTCGGTGCAGTTAAAGCACTTTTGCATAGAGCTGTTTGTTTTCAGAATATTTGGTGGAAGTACAGACTGATTGTGCCCAATTTTATAGAGTTCTGGATATAACTCAACACTGTTATTACCATTTTGTCCTCCTGATTTGTAATGATTGAGATTTCATGCCTTTAGGATAGACTGTAAAGCATAGAGACTTAAACTCATTATCAGTTTAAAGTATTATGTGATGCAAAATTGCAGTTCAAAATTTTACAAATAGCCATATCGATATGTTTTCTACAAAACGAGGAACACTTACATGTGTTCTATAATTTAGTCAACTGCAATGTCCGAGTCTCTGACATATGTTTGTTGACAAATTCATGCAATGGTTGAAAAAAAGAAGTGAATCAGAAAATCTTATTCACTTTTGGTCCTGACAGGTAAAAGGGCATGTGTCCAATGCTTTTTCTTTTTTATATTGACAAAGAATTTAGTGCATGAGTCACTGAACCTGGAAATATGATTTACTGCTGTTTTTCCTTTGAGTTACAGGATGTAAGTAGTCTATCCACATTTTCTTACAGCAGTAAGTTTTTTTTTTGCCACAGCATCTCCAACAATGCGTGCAAACACTGAGACAGCAAACCGAAATCATTTACAATGACCTGCTGACAGCGACACTCTGGAATTTTACTTGTGGGTTGCTACATCGCGTGTGACACTGCATTAATTTATAACATTGGAACAAGTAAGTTGCTCCTGCAAAGATTCTGTGTTAGTGTGATCCATAAAGTAATAACCATGTCACAGCATGTATTATCATTTTTCATTTGAAAATTCAGTGTTGAATTTCAAAGTAAGAGTGTTTCAAATATGCCTTAGAAACTGCAATTTACAGAGTAACACCCAGCTCAGCTAGTAGAGTGTGCACCCCATATAAGCTCAGTTCAGTTCCAACCAATGGCTCTTTACTGCATGTCATACCCCCTCTTTGTCTTGCCTTTCTTCTCTAACTTCACTGTCCTTTCAATAAAGGCAAAAATGCCAATAAAACACTCTATAAAAAATGCAAATTAGATTGAATGAGGCACAATGGTGATGTTCCAACAGTAATTCAAGAGGCTGTATTCTACGCAGATGTACTCCAAGTACAGTTTTGCCTCCAAGTGAAAAACTACGATGCCTTTGCCTGTGGATCCTCTTGTTAGAGTTTGAGGTCAACACTGAACCATACTTGGAAACTGGTTGTGGCTTTTCAGATAAATGGAAAAACTTCCTAACCTTTTATATGATTGTTATAACACTTATGATAAAGAGACTACTGGTACTCGACCTAAGCCAAATGTGTCCTGACACAGTATCAGGTTTGCGATCTGGTGTTGCTACACATGGCTTCAGCTCGGGTCAGGTTAAAGTTTGGTTATTTTCAAATTCAGAAACTGTGTTCTCTCTCGCTTTTTGTCTGCAGGAATAGTCTTCATCAGTGTGTGTCATGTGTGCAAGTGGGACATGCGATGCCCAGTAGAAAAAGAGCACTGGTCATATAAATTTAGTCACCAGCCTGATGATGATAAAATATAGAAAATGCTTTACAATACCAAATATTGCCAAAGTGTCTGTGTGTCCTTTCTGTTTGATTGAAATTAGTGAGGTTTGCAAGAGGGTTTTTCCAGTGACCAAAACACATAATGCTATTGCTTTCGCTAATATATGGTAACTTTAATTTAACTAACAAAACAGTAAGGATATCATTTTTATATTTAAGGTGGCCTTTTTTATTAACTCAGAAACTCTGATTATCTCTAACTAGCAAAATGGTCACCCATATTTATCAGTAAAGTAAATGCTTATTTTGTTCCGCTCCAACCCTTTGTGTTACCCCTCGCAGCTTTAAGTTTGTGTGTACTTCACTGTCCTTGTAAAAAGAATTGTTGTAGGGTACAGAGCGTGATAATGTGGATTTCATTTGTTTAAAACAACAGTTTTGACAGGGGACTGTGATGAGAAAAGAACCTTAAGTGAGAAGTGGTGTCATTATCACTCAAGTGAGTTTTACATATCTTTAAAGCCTCTTACAAACGGAGCCATCAGATAAAGTGGAAGACATATCAAATGGGGCTGACATGATTTCTTTGAACTAAATGATGAAAGGTCTTAGAAGAGTCACATTTTTCTTTGATGGATTATATAATGATAATTATAGATGTCGGAGTTGATCATGAACATGCATAGTTTATAATCGCAGCTTAAACACTTAACGCATAACAATGCCCACTAGTACCAGGGGGTGTATATGGTACTTTGTATCTTGTGTTAGAAAATGAGTCTTTGATCTTCAGTAAAACTATACACCATATTGCATATAAGTATAGAGATGGCAGTCTTTTCCCTTGGCTTTTTTTCCTGCAGCAGTGTTGAAGTGCATGAGTTTTATTTTGTGCCACTGGAAGATACTGAGTATGTCCGCTGACACAAGAAAGGCTTTTAACACATATTTGTACAAAGTTGTAAATGCCAAATTATGTTGAATAAAATGCTTTCCATACCCCATGTGCTGCTACAATTGCTCTTGCACACAGGGGCAGATGTATCATTGGACATCCAGTGTTTTGATCAATATTGTGACTCTAACATTGCTTGTGAAAACAACTGATGACTGCTAACAAGTAAAACACAGATACAAGTTACCTAAATAGAAAACTTGTCCAAATATTTCAAGATGTTTCTGAGTTATCAATCAAAAACAAAAACAATAACAATGGACCCCAGTCTCCCCTAATAAACCCTGCGTTTCCACTTAAATCCCCAAGAAATGCAGATGAGAAAAAGATGATATACATTAAAATGCCATGTCAAAGCAAAGCTAAATGTAAACACTGTCAGAAAAAAGCGACATCCCAGTGTTATAAAATGACATTGTCACTACTCTCCAAAAAGTGGTGAAAACATTGGTACAACATTCCGGTGACGATACCTTTGTCAGTTGACCTTCTTGCGCTAGACTTTGAGAAAAATATCTAATCATACTTGAAAACTGGCTGCAGCCTTTCACATAAATGGCCAAACTTCTTGACTTTGCATGTAGGGTGAACACTGGTAGGATTAAAACATGAATTAAGTGCTAGCAAAAAAAAAACATTGGTCAACTACACTGTTTTATTATATGAGTCTGAATAAAAAATAAAAAATAAATAGTGGTGCAATTCTTCACTGTACATAACATATGAAATTAGCAGTAATTGGCGTTGTTTATGAAGTTTGATTTTCAGGGAGATCAACCTACACGCACAACATATGGTGATACACTTTATGATATGGCCAGGGCTATTTTTAAACTCACGCATTAAGCTTCAGATGCAGCACAACAATTGTTGTGGCTGTATACATGTGCATTCTGACAAATCATTTACACAAGTGCCAGCTTTCTTAAATGGAAGAACCTCTATATATTCTTAGTCCCCGAGTGTCACCATGTGTTCAACAGGCAAAGTTAACTGCCTCTACGTTGGACCCGAAGTGCCATGTAAGATCAGTGAAGCAAAGCTCACCTAAAATAAGGACATGCTTTATAGCGTGCCAAGAAAGTGACATCACTTTTGAATTTGAACCAAGTTCAAGCCAGTCCAACTTCTGAAATGTATTCTTGCCATTTCCTTAGGGATGTGGAACACAAAAGGCCCCCATGAAGAAAATTAACATTTTTCACAGTTCATTGAGCTCATTTAAATGAATCAAAAGATGCAAGTGACTCATTTTCATATAGTATGGCAACGCTGATGCCAAGCACTGCTCTATATTAGGCGATACTGTATTTACATTATTATGAAAACTGTGGTTTCAGAGGGAGGTGGGGAGAGCTTGAGTGTTAAAAGTCTGTCTTCAAATTAATGTTTGGTCCGTTGACTGTAATGATACCCATAGATCACATTGTGCTGTTACTTCTGTTTGGTGTGTTACTTTTGCATTGACCATGGCCATAAAATGTAACTTGAATGTGACAGAAAATACTTGTAGCCAGAAGTGACCACATATATTAAAGTCCTCTGTGATTCCTTGACAATGAAGTCTGTGTTCAGTTGGTCTGCAAAGTAAAACACATCCGTCTTTTCTATCCTATCTGGTGCACATAAAATTATCAATAAAAGTAGCAACATTTTGCCAAGAACTTCACGCATGCCAAGTTTTTATAGACCACAAAATGTATAAAACAAGTAAAATAAATGAAGGATTAAATGTTTTCTGCATGGGTAATAGTTGAATCTTATTTTGATTATTTTTGGTTATTAAGAAAAGTATCTCCAGTAATCTTAAGTTCTTCAGAGCAAAAGAAGCAGCTTGTTTAATTCTCTTGGAAGGTTTATGTCGGTGTTTGATTTACAGCATATTTGGGGTATTTTGCATAGTCTCGGAATATTGCCACCAAACCAATCCCATGAAAAGTTATTTCCCTTGGAGGACCATTTATTTAGTCAAGGCCGGAGTAGTTTAGCGGGATGGCTTTCATTTCACGGTTCATACTCTCAATGTGATTAATAAGTAAAATGCTGTTGAAGAGAGAGAAAAGCCGTCATTCAGTCCTATCTCTCTGGAATGGTAGGGAGACAGAATATCCTACGGCATTAAGAGCTGTTGTCAATCATTGCACAGAAAATCAAGCATATTTGGATCTGGTCTGACAAGTCCTCATCTGATTTAACTGTTTTCACATTTTGCTGGAATAAGACAGGAATTGGTAGTTACAGATCAGTGTAGCATCAGCTTAGCAGAGTACACCAGTCCTGCAATCAAGAGTGACCACTGGATTATTTGATAGGAGGTTTGTTGTTTGATAGGATGAATTAATTAGATGTGTGACATTTGTTAATTAATTTTATAAGCTACTAGTTCCTCTGAGGACTGATTTTGTTAGGATATGATATCAGCCTCTGTTTACCCTTGTGTGCAGTAGGGCCAGGAGGTCCCTCTAAAATATTGCATTTCCTGAAAAGTTAACATTACTGGACGTGTATGTAACCACACTGTAGATGATTATATATATGCTTGCAATAGTGTCTTGTACATAAGCAATACACAAAACACATTACATTAATTCCTTCAATAATGTGAGCAAAACATATGTTGATGAGTTTAAAAGGAATTCATTAGGAGACCGAGGAATTTGAAAGCACAAATTTGACCTCAGTTATGCTTACTTTTTACTCAGTGTTTTCTCATATAAAATTTGGTATGAAATCTGGTAAAAATGCTTCATATGATATCCAAGACATTAGCACCCCAGGAGTGGCCTCGTAACGTTAGGCACTAGGCGTAAAGTTATGTACTTCACATAAAATTATGTAGTTAGGTTTAGGGATGTAAAGTTGCGGGGGTTAGGCTTAGAAAAAAACAACAACAACAACAACAAAAACCCATGATGACAACTAAAGTTAAAATAACTCAAAGTACGGTAGTACTTAGTAGTTTGTAGTAGTTTGGTTTTGCATGGGAAACTAAACTATTTTCCTGGGGGAAGGTTCTGTGTTTGTTTAACCCATACACCACCCCAGCCAGCCTCCTTACAAGGGATTTCACTTACTATAAACCATTTCATCGCTATTCTATTCTTGGGCAACAGCTTTGGTACTTGCTTACTTCCTGACAGCTAATACACTTACAAACATTCCAACAAGCAAACAATAAAAGAAGGAAAATACATGAAGTCAGTGACAGTGTTCAAATTTTGCACTGTCGCTAGAGTTTGGTGTTCTGACTGTGGCTAATGATCTGTTTGGAAACCAATAATAGGGAAAACAAACATGTATATTTAGATTTTAAAAAATGTCAGTCAACATCATTTAATGTGTGTCATTTAATCTGGTTGTGGGATTTTTCAGTTAAAGTTGAGACAATAAACTAATGAGTTATGTTGTGATTTGCTGTGCCCGCCCCATTGACGCCAATAGAAGTGACACCAAACTCCAATGCAAAATTCACATGCTTACGCTGTCATAATGTCCTTAGCCTGTTTTACTAATTGCATCAGGCCATGGCATCAGACCTAACAAATGGTCAGATTCATTCAAATCTCAGCAAACACAGACAGCAAAATTACCAACAACTAGCAAACAATTAATCTAAGAACTTGTTTCCTTCAGGCAATCAAAGACACACATTACAACACTACCTGAGTTTGAACATGTTGAACTGGCCGTCTAGATGTTGGCCATCAATGCAAATGGTATATTAGTTGCCATATGCAGATATTGTATAAGTAATGACAAGATGTTGGCACTGAACATAATGCAGCATCTTGTGAAACATCTTGGCTGGAGATGGGGTTGCTTTTTTTCAATTACACTCAGCAGCAGTTGAACCCACTCACACCTGGAAGCTGCCCAGTACGGCCACAGCATGACAGTGTGATCTTTTTGACAAATGAGCTGCTTCCCTCCATCGACTACCAAGGGGTTAGGTATATAAAAACACTGCTGGTTATCAAAAACCTATCAGTGAAACACCTAAAGTTCCTTCAAGCATTTGATCTCAGCTTACTGTTACAATAGAAAGCACAGAGGGGTGACAAATTAAAGAAAGAAAACATTAAAAAATGAGTTTGTGTAAACCTCTAGAACAGCTTCAGTGCTCCTTGTCAAATATGCTCCAAGTCCCTGGTGCTCTACTGGAGCTATTAAACACCATTTTCCCCAAAGTCCTTCTATCCATTGGTGTTTTGATACTGTGAGCACTTTCTTGTTTGTTAGACTAAAATCTCCAATAGCTGCTCAGCTGGGTTGAGATACAGAGACTACAACTAGCTTATGATTCATATAATTTTCACACCCCTGAAAGCATGCGCTGACCCCTCATGCCTTTCATGGACACTCCTTTATTCAGGTTTTTCCTTTTAATTTGTCTGTATGTCCCCCTCCTAGTTTTGTATACATCATATAGATTGGTATTTCCTGACCTAAAGCTACAAGCTAATAGGAAGATGTTTCAAATGTAAAATAATTCCCTCATCACCAGTGGTGCTCTGTATCTTCGCCCAATACTCATTTTCTCCGAATAGAGTTTGAAGGCATTACAATGTAACTCAGTGCAACCACTGAGCTGTTGATTGAAGCTGCTTAGAGCTAACATTAACTAGCACTCCTCCCACAGATTTTAACACAGATTTGTTGGTTTGTTTGCTTTTTCATTTTCATTTTCTCCATATACACTCCTCTGATGTCCGCTTAACTCTACTATGACTCAGACATTATCAATCAAAGATCACATCACGTGTTGTCAGACTGTGATGACTTACTAGAACTTTATTTTACTGGGCGTAATTAGCACCTCCCTTGGGATTGCACCCTTGGAGGCCACCTATAACACCCATGGCAAGCGCAACCAATGCTCATCACCTCATTCAGTAGAGTAGGAAAGTCCTATTACATTGCTATGATTAAAACAAGTTTAAAGAATAAGGCTACAATGTCAGCTATATCAAAGTTAGTTTTGTGGTTCACAGAAAAAAATGACACAAAAATAATTACTGAGAGAACGGGTTGATATATTTCACATAATGATTCACATGTTGGCCGGCTGCTGCTGTTTTTATAGCTGCCTCCCTCAGCACCTCCTCTCTGTCTCTGTCACCTCTTTAGAGGGCACTGCCACTGTAAACAATGGGCAACACTGATTACGAAGCTTCATTTATAAAACTGCATGACCCTAAGGTAACGAGAGTCAACAAAGTATGGTCATGAATATTAAAATGGTTTTATCAGTGAAAATTTAAGGTCGGCGTTAACAGTTAGAACACACTGACCACATAATTAATTTCAATGCTGAGTGCTTCACAATAACTAACTGATGAATGAGAGTTAATGCTGAACACTGCCAACATTGTCAACACTAGAGATGAGGATGTCATCACTCATTGACTCGGAGCTTGGCAAGCTTTTTTGCAATTATAAAGAAAAGAAAATAGCAGCTGCAACAACAATAACAACACCTATATTTATTCTAATTATTTTTATGGATTTCAGTTGCCTGGGAACCAGACAAATCCACGAGTTCATGTTTTTTTTGTTTGTTTGTTTTTTTTTGCTCTGGCAGATGCGTCTGGTCTCCCTCCAGGCACATTTCCAGTTGGGCTGCATTTACTTTCATTGTCAACTAATCTGTCAAGCTGTTGATTTTATCCATTAATTGATTAGGTTTTTGGTCTATACGCCAGAAAATGGCAAAAAATCAGTGTTTCCCAAAGCTCAAGATGACATTTCAATTTCTTGTTTTGTCCACAACCCAACAATATTAAGTTTACTGTCATAGTGGAGTAAAAAAAAACCAACCCTGAAAACATTAATCTATTAATCAATTAACTGTTAACAGCTTTCATTTCTTTGCCTGAGATGTCCGGGGACAAACACAACTGTTAAACAATATTTTACGAGGCTTCTTTGAGACTAAGACTGTAAAGAGTAGCACCATCAAGACATTTTTGAAAACCACTGATGATATGGTTTTTATCTAAAAGAACAACCTAACTTAAGCTTTTTCTTGAGAAAAAAGTTGTGTTTGCCATACATCTGACAGGATATGGTAAGAGATTATACCAAGTCATAACAGTCAATGCCAGCTCATCTCTGAGTACTTGTAATCTATCTACACTTTTCCGTTACTCAAGCGCTATTTTTTTAACCACTTTGCACCAAATCCAGCCTTAATGTGCTGTGATTGGCCACCTACATCATGGTCACATGGTGGCCTGTCAATAACTCCCTTTGGAAATCAAAAATTGAACTGAGCAATCCGGAAATTAATTTGCATTAAAGATTTAAAAAATCAAATTGAACCACATTGTCATTATCTGCATTAACTTTAACACATCTAATTTGTATTATTCAAAGTCTTCATCATCTATTTATCACAACTGTGTCTTTAATCATTAAATGTAGGTGGACAAACAACATTGCAGACACAATACCCTTACTGATGATCCAATTTGTCCTATTATGCAACACAACAGCACATTCACAAGTATTTGCAGATACATGATGGATGCTACTTGAACAACATTGCAGCTTATGATTATTTTGTATTTCCTACATGTTGCACCTCTGGCCAAGCAAAGTGTTTATCAGCAGGAAGATACAGAGTTCAGCTTAAAACTCCATATTCTCCCCATGGCAATGTATGCATGATTAATACAGCTTGTGTGCATACAGTGTACACTCACCACCACATAACCAGTGTCTGCAATGACTCACACAGCCCTTGGCAGGTGGGACAATATCCATCTAATTTCTGAGGAGTGTGTTGGTGCCATCCTCTGCTTTGTCGTTTTTAACGGTGCACGATCACCTGTCAGTTTGATTAAGTAAGCTCTTGAATTTTCTCTGGTGTTATTAACTTCAATTTCCATTTTTCCCATACATACTCAAACACTGTGGCTGGATGGAGGAGAGGGAAAAAACTGTGACCTCTTTTGAAGTCTGGTCTCTAATGACTTGTCTCTTTCTGGGTGCTCAGCAATGTTTTAAATGTTGCATCAGCATCGCAAATTTTCATGGCCAAATGATGAATGAATGTTGGAGGGTATTTACCGGAAAATAGCAACAACTGAAGATAGTAATACTGGTGATACAGTTAAAAAACATGGTGTATCTGACCTATCCTGACTGTTACTATACTATATATTACAGTATATATGTCTGTTCCTGCACATGTATTTGTGCGTGTGTGTGTGTGAGAGAGAGAGAGAGAGAGAGAGAGAGAGAGAGAGAGAGAGAGAGAGCGAGAGAGAGCGAGAGAGAGAGAGAGAGAGAGAGAGAGCGAGAGAGAGACTGTAGCCGTATGCGGATGTTGGATTCAGGGACTTTGTGCAAATGTCAGCAGGCCTCTCAGCACCTCCCAAGCAGTCTAACTGGAAATGGCACTGAGACACTGCTGACCATATGGCTCTTGTAATTAATCGTGCCGATTAATTTTTGGCTCGCCCTCAATGTCTGCACAGTCACTTATGTAATACCAGAACCCTATGAGCAAGCACTTCCCCAAGCCTTTCATAATGAATGTTACAATATGAACAGGAGGTCGTGTGGTGGTAAGGTCAGCACCACAGCAGACAGCTTGATTTCATTCAGGAAAAACTGACTTAATTTAGATCTTTCTCATCATTTTATACTTTAAATGCATAACATTAACAGAATGGAATAACATATGAATAAAATATGAGGAAATACATATGTTGTCCACAGAAATGACCTCCCCTCTTTGGCATTCAAAACCAATTCAATTTTAAACCATTATTATTTCTAATGTTATGAGAAAATTACTGATTCATTCTATGAAAATAACACACAATTATGTCACTTATTTTAATGGAGTTGAAGGACAAAATCTACATTTTAGATTTCTACCATGTTACAGTACTGTATTTACCATTTGGCTAATTTAGGGAACTATAGTAGGTATACTGAAGGAATACTGTTACCACATAAAGAGGGACTTCACCAATGTTACATGTGTGGGGGAGTAAAAGTACGTTGATGAAATTAATGGTATAAAGCCTTTGTGGGTCCAAAGACAGCTACGTCAAATCTGATAAATTGCCTCAAGTGATTCACTTGAGTCAACGCTGTTGGGGTTGAAGACTACAAAAAAAAATCTGGGACGTGGAGCTAGGAGGAAGTGATCTTACCTAGTCATGGGACAATAAAAATTATCCTGGCCGAAATAATAGCGATTCACAATAATATCCTGATAATCATCAAAAAATGCTTTAAACTCTTAAAATGACACTTAATTGTACTGGAACCACATCATCTTAAATTTTGTTAAGAAACAATTTTATTTTATTGAATCCCAGAGAGGACACATGTTTTTTTGCTAATTCAGCCTGTTCTTTGTCCAGAAGTGCCTTTAGGTGCTGCTGGACACAATATTCACGATTAACCCAATAATGGAAATTAATCACATTCACCTTATTGTGAGTATTTTTCATTACAATTTAACAACATGATAACATCATGTATTGTTCCATCCCTGTTCTTACCAGAACTCTGTATCCTGCATTTCTGCTTGAGGTCAAAGACTCGAGGCTACATTAGCCGCTACGTACATTCCACACCTGAATCTCTGGTTAACCTGTCAGTGGTCAAGTTGCAATGTGGGTAATGTCAGTAACAAGGAAGAATTACACATGAAATGAAAAAGAAGATATCTGGCTCTGCTGCATCAGTTTTTATCTTTTTATATTATTTTCTCATATAAAATATGATGTTGCCACAAAGTACTCCTGGTTCTGCAGCATTGTCCAGAATAGCCTAATTAAATTGGGCAATGTTAGAGACCTAGCTACCAAAGTACAGCATAAGGTATGCAAAATCTCTATATATAATCACCACAATCATGTTTGAACTTGCTATTTATTTCGTCACAGAAAATGGCACAGTGTGTATTTTCTCATACAATGGTGTACATTACATGCAAGCAGCCCTTGCTGAAAAGAAAGGAGGCACTGCAGCACTAAGTAAATACAGAAATGCTTCACTGTCATGTCACATAGCGTGTGACGTGCAACTACTGCAAGTACACATGGCCTTGATATAGGCCAAAACACTTCAGAGTACAAGAGTTATCTATAATGTATTGTTTACCGCTCAGCTAAAGTAATGTATCCACAGGAAAGGTGAAAAATTGCCTGTGGGTATTTACCAGATGTTCATTCATAAAACTAAATATATTCATTTTAAATGCCCCGCTTGTTTCAGCACCCCCTATACTGGATGTTTTAACAACTCGCTGTGACCATGAACAATATGCAATGCTGTCTTGTTTATTTGATGTGAGATAAGCAAGGTGATGCTATCAAAGTCACGTACTAGAGACACTGATGCATGTCTGTGTCACAGTCCATGAATCTCTTTCTGCATCTTTCACAGTGTGCTTCTCCATTTATGCAGGGCATGTTTTGCTCTTTTTTAATTACTTTATTTATTTTCACCCCAGAGATTTAAGGTGACCTATAATTGGAGTGTACAGTTTGTCTACCTTGTACAGCAAAAGCCCTAATTTGTATGCACTGAGCTGTCAGAGAGTCTGCGTCACCTTCTGTGTCGTAGGGCACCACGCTAATCGTCCTTGGATGACTAAAGAGCTCGGATTATGACACTGTTTTCCCCCCTTTTTTCCCTTATAGGAATGCAAAGGTCGGGACTTCAGAATATTAGTCATATTATCTGCGTGTGGGGAGTCAGAGGGTGTCACTGGGGGGAGCCTGGAGGACTCATGCTAGTTGGTTTTCGAGTCTCATCCTTCTGCTGCTCTCTCACCTTAACTCTGGGATTGATAAGACTTCTGCTCCTGCAGCTGTGCTGCTCTGGAGCGTTGCACGGTGATAACAGACCAGCGAGACGTCAAGCTGTTATCTCCTTGATGCTGACATTCACCTCATATACTTGGTAACATGTGTCCAAAAGCTACATTGCTCTCACTGAGTAAGCTGCAGGGAACCAAGGGGGCAAAACACAGTGAAGGAAGACTGCTCACATTCTGACAACTAAACATGAAATGCATTCTCAGTTAGACAGCCTATATCCACTCACTGAGGCACAGATTTATGTTTCTGACTAATCCCTTTTTATATTAGCACCATTGCTTCTACTACTACTTATCATTATTGTTAGCTGGCTTGTCAGGAAGCACCAAAGCTGGCCTAGGAAGCAGCTGTTATTGTCGTTTTGAAGGAGGCTGGTCGAAACTCATGGATGTAAAAAGAGAAGTTGATACAGTGTTGGAGGCGGGGCCCTGTTCATTTTGATCAGTGTTACTCAGTGACACATGAAGCCAAAAAAGTTCTACTCCCCATGTAGGCATAAAATCCAGTCTCCCGCATTGTTGGGCCATAAACGTATTAAGAGACCTGGATACAGCATCAGAGGAGGCACCCCATTCATTCCTATGAAAGCTTCTCGGTGGTGCATGAAGCTAATGGCAGCTGAGCACGGTCAAGTGCGTCCAACTATTTATAATACATCCATGGTCCGACCAGCTAACTTCCGTGGATTTAACAGCTAAATTTCTGTTTAGTGCTCCTTGAACGGGGATAAATTGATTCAGTTTTGCAGCTCTTCTAGACTTTATAAATGTTATCAGACCAAACGGATTAAATACCTATAGTGAAATGAGTCAATTTGCAGGAGTTTTTTGCAGGTGCACTAGAGACTTTACAAGCTCAGTTTTTGGTTAAGCCCTCTGCTAACTTTAAATTAGGGATGTCAACATCTACACGTGTAAACGGGTACACGGATAACAAATCATAACCGTTCAGAAAAATCAATAACCGTTTACACGTCATTTTTTCCTCTCCTCCTCCTCATTCATTTCTCACCAATAGTATTTTTAGGGGTGATAATGTTGCCTGAAAGCTTAAGATAATAACATTAACTAACAATACACTTAAATGTTCCCACTAATGCAGTTATCCGCATACATAATAGATGCACAGGTGGCAATGTTACGTTGATATTAAAAAAAAACGCAGCCACAGCCAGTGTCGCGTCACTTCAAGTTGACTCGGGGCCGCATGGACAACAAGCAACGAGCGATGAACAAGCAGAGCTTAAAAAAATATATTGTACAAAAGTGAGCAATAGTTAAAACAATGATTAAAAAAGAAGGTTAAACCTTTTCCAGCTTTCACTTGTACGTTTTCTTGTCTGTCAAAATTGATGATTTTATTTTCAACTCATTTTACTTTCTGTCATAAGTAGGTCTAAGCCTTAAATGGTGAGATGGATTGCCTACTTTTTAAGTTCTGTTCGCTGAATAAACGTTTTTGTGCGATAACTAACTACTGGAATGGCTTTGATTTAATGAGATTAGGAGGTATTTGAATGGAGACAGAACCATCTAGTGGTTATATAGCGCAACTGCGATAGAAAAAGATCATAAATCGTGTAACCAGGTACACATCGGTTAGAAGTCCCGTTTACACGTGTAGAAAAAATTGTAAACGTTGACACCCCTACTTTAAATGGGGATAAAATGACTTAATCACGTGACTCTTCTAGACTTTCAAAATGTTATCGATCAAATGTATCAAATTGCGATAGTGAAACAAAAAAAAATGTATCCACTGGTTTACAGACGTCTCTTTAATAATGTAAGTCCCCCTGGGCCCCATGGCATCATGTGATGGACCCAGAAGCTGTAATTCCACGGTTTGGCGATAGTAACAAATTGGCTTCAAAGCTCCCCACTTTTCATGGGGGCTAAGCTAAACTCAGTTTCGTGTGGTTACTCTTGGTACTTTCAGAATATATTTGATATAGTTTTTCAGGATATTTAGATTCATTGAGTTAGATTTAGCTTTATGTTTTACATGTATCCTAATGACAGCATGATACACAACAGTCTAAAATAAAGATGCAGCTGAACTGAATTCTCACGAAACAATTGCATAGAAAGTGTCCAAGTAATTCAAAAACTACTATCTGCAGTGGAAAAATAAGAGAGGACACAATACATGCTTTGAAGCCATCATTCCTTTTTGTTTCAAACATGACACAAGTTGGACAGAACCTGTTGTGAGACAATGCGTTTTGAGATGCTTTGTTCTTCAGGATTAAATTAAGTTTTACATTAAAAAGAGGTTTGTACTTCATAAGCGCCAGCAATGAAAGGGAAGGATGTACCTTATCTCTGCCTGTACTCTCGCTCGCTTTTATTACGGAGGTAATTTGCATTTTAATTTGGAGCTTGAACCTGTGCTTAATAGAATTAAACTGAGAGACACATTGACATGGTTTGCTGACCCCTCCAAGGCCTGCTAGTACAGAAGGGGCAGAATCACTCAAGTCGTAGCGAGGCTTGAGGTTGACCCCAGCTGAGATAAGCCTTAGAGGTAAACATTGGCTCCTTAAATGCCAATTACTACCATAATTTTCAACAAACTCCCTGCAGAGGCAGTGCATTAACCTGTAAAATGGTGCGTTATTGAGAAAACACAAATCAACGAGATATTTTGATTTAGCTTTCACCATAAAATATTGCCTCTTTGGTGTACAGGATTGGTCGACCTTACACAGAAAGCAAAACAGCATTGTCTTTTTCTCTTTAATGCACAGCAAGATTGTGGTTTGTTTTTCCATAATATCTTCCAGGCCTGTATCTGTGAAATTGGAAGTGGGCTTGCCAGACATTTGAATGTTTACAGCAGCTTTGGATTTCCTATTCCAGTCAATATTAGGTTAGGCTAAGGGGGAAATAGCTTGAGAGGGGGAAGTGCTATGAAGCATGAACAGCCTAGCTGTCGACCTACGAGAAAGAGAACCAGGCAGAATGAATTTTGGCATGTTATAATTAGAGATGAGGGGCTGGAGCAGCAAACAATGCATTTCAACTGGCACACGTCAATGCCTTCTACTGTACGTACAATAGCAGGAGTGAGATGTAGCATGAGATGCCTGCCTCAAATAATAACAGCACAACTCCACTAAAGTATGCAATTGTTCATTTTATTACACGATCAGTTTCACTGCTTTCAGTACTTCACTCTAAACGAAAAAAGGCTTTATTGTCTGCGCATCTGACATTTTGTTGGCTTCCTATAGGCTCTGTTCCTTCATCTGTACACAGTGTGAGTCATCAAGTCACAGACAGACAAGTCTAAACATCATTTTCTTCCAATAGTTGTCAGCCTTGACCTTTAAGGTGGTTTTAATAAAGGTATAATTGACACTGGAAAGACAGCAGCAGAAATGCAAAAAGCTAGAAAAGGTGAATGAAACATAATTTGCACCATGGCCAAATTAGTGAGATATGAAAAGATCATGGCCATAGATACTGAGCATAGTCAACTGCTACTTCAGCAGCCTATATACGCCTTTGCTCAGCAGTGTGGTAATGGCTGCCCACACACCTTAAATATCACCAATGCACATGAGACATATATAGCTATATGTGCTCAACTATATTGTAACGACAAATATGAGCTGTTCAGTACTGCAGCAGTGTAAAAATGTGACAAGTCCTCTTTAATGCACGACTATAGATAAGAGAGAAACACACATACTCGTGCTTCTCTCATGTCTTTGACTCTCTACATGTCTGCAGTGCCCATCTCTCAGACTTTGATACAGGAGATGAGGCTGCCATCAACTACAGAAGCCTGTGGAGACCCCCAACCATTAAGACTGGTAGCCAATATGTTATTTATGGAGGTTTGCCCAAAAAAACAACAAACAAAAAAACACCAAAAAATAAATACTAGTACAAAAACACATAGAGGTCGGTAACATTATTTGGTCAAATTGTACTGTATGCAAGCAAAGCATAACTATTATGCGTTATCCTTTAAGCTGCAGCTGCGTATGTCATATTTGAGATGATATGATTGCTTTTTCATAAGAGCATGAAACTTAGTACACTTGTACAGTTTGGAGCCACTGCAAAAATGTCTTGTGGTGGCCATGGTGGCCATTTCACTTTGTGCCATTACCACATAATGTATTTTGCATTTTATCTCCCGAAACAAACACACTAACACAGAATATGTAATGTCTACCCCTGTGTTCTTATAGTCAAAGATGATGTAACATCATAAACTGTTCAGGTAAATTTAGTGACACAGTATCTAAGAACCTAGGCTAGACTTTATAATGGCATGACTGTTACATGCATGTTGTGTAGTGTTTTAAAGGGTTGATGTTTTAGTTAATTATGTCAGACAATACAGTGACTCTCAAGAGCAGAGTAATATTAAATATAACATTAGCAACATAGCTTAAAAAGAATGTGTCAAATGCAAAGATTTACTTAAAAAAATGTATTGCACCAACACTTTTAATTGAGTTGTTGTTAACCCTAACCTTCACTCCTCCTAAGGTATTAGTACAGCATTTCAATCAGTTGAACTACCATTAAAGAAGACACTACAGATTGCTCCATGCACACCAGTCAACCACACACCATATGGAGGTCACTTTTCTAAAGACAAAAAAAAAATTACAAAATCCTAAAAATAATTCTGTATGCACCATCTAAATCTGTCAGTAGACCACCTAAGTCATCCCTGAATTGCGCTCACAAGCAACTGCAAACATAACTTTGACCTTGAACAACATGCAGACTGCTGCCTATAGCTTATCATGTTGCAAAGCATAATGTAGGAACTTTTACATTTTAACCAATAACAAAACTTAATACATAACAGAATGCGATGTCTTACCTTACACCAGCTGGGTTTTTTCTTTTCCTCCTTGTGCAGATGTATCCACCACCATATAGGGCTGGGGCTCCACAAAGTTTGGCTCATCTCAATTCAATACATCCCAACTTGGAAAAAAAAAACGCTCCCAAGGGTCCAGTCACAAAGCTAGCTGGTGTGGCTGCTTGTAGTTGTCTGTTTCTTTCCCCAAGCCCCCAGGAAGTGCGCCAGGCGTTGTTGCCAAATTTACATAGATGCCGAAAGTGGAATTATACCGTTTGTGTCGGTCACTTGATGCAAGCTGGCCCAGAAAGACTTTTCCCCATAGACTAACATGGAGAAAGAGACGTCTGTAAACCGGTAAATATTTTTTTGTGAGCGTCAAAACCCCCGCAAAACGTCTTCCATCCCTATCTAGATGTAAACCATCCTGTTCGATATAATTTGGAAAGTCTAAAAGAGCTGCAAGATTACCTTTTTTAGACCGCCATTCAAGCTAGCTGAGGTGCTAATCCGAAAGTCGGTCGCTCCGCCGGCGGAAGTTACCCGTCGAGCACTCGGCCGCGCTCGGTCGCGTTCTGCTGCCGTTAATCTCTACTACGCATGCTCTATCGGGCAGTATATCCGGGTATGTTACGTTTCTAAACCCGGAAACATAGCCTTTTCTGCTTCATGCGGCGCCAATGAGCAGCTCTCATAGGAATGAACGAGGCCCCGCCTCCATGACTTTATCCAGACTTCCCCATAATACATCCATGGTTTCTTTATTTTCTTCTTCAAGTAATATGTCCATTCCATTGCTTGTTTCCAACTATAAAAGTTAACACCACTGTAGTTTGGTTAGTCCGACATCTAAAAATGTGTTTACGTCTCGTTATTGTGCAGCAGCATCTCCCTGTGCTCATCAGAGTAAAAGATTGCGGAAAGGCTTTATACTGTATGCCTTAAAAAAAAGGGCTATTAGACACAATTCATGTGTTTTGTTATCTGTCATTTTTGGGTGATAAATTTAGCATTGCCATTCACATAAATTTAGCTTCTTTGCATGCATCCTCTACTGACTGACAGACACTTCCATTAAGTCTCCAGGTGGCCACAGTTATTGCAAGCCGTCCCCTGCTCCCACCTATTTCTGCACTATTTATGAGTTTAGCAATTATGAGCATTTCCCAGCACAATTTATTAGGGTTATTTGTTCATGACACTGTATACAACTGCTTCTGCAAAATAATGAAAATGTGTTTGTCTCCCTTTACAATGTCAAGAGGTTAAATCACCCTCTGCAAGTCAAGGGCAAAAGTGAATATTATGGGAAACTTTATTTTATGTGTATTTTTTGGTTTGCAGAAAGCTGTTTTTGCCGTTGCAGATACAGACAAATATCTTTGACACTAGCACATTATACAGTATGTACCATGTGGTCTTATCTTACCATTTTCCATAGTGGCGGCATTGAATTGCCAATGCATGTTGAAGCCCTAAGGCTGTTGCCACTAGAAAAGAATGATTAGTCATAGCCGAAGTGTTGCAGTGGCACTGAGCTGCTGGCATCACTGGGGAGATCCACAATTTAATGCCTATTAATTCAGAGAGACAAACTGTGCACTTCATTTGATCTTCTCTTTACCCCATGAAATAAAGTGCTGTATTTAGTAATATTGTTTGCTTGTCACTTCATGAAATACTTTGCAGACAAAAACCCTCAAGTCTCAAATTCATGCAGCTTTACTTAGGTATCCTTGTTGCGTTTTCCTATTTTCCAAATGAATTGCTTGAGCGCATATGCTGATTTGTAATCCAATGAGAGATTTTCCCCATCATATGATTAAAGGTGGAGGTTTGATTGAAGCAACGCTAAGTTCTTAAGACCTTCATTAATCAAGAAATGCAAACAGACATGTTCCCTGTGGGAAGGTCAACCTGGTGCTCAGCTTACTCTCATACATATGTTTAGTGATTGCAGGTGATTTGACAATTATTATCCAAGTAAAAACACTTCTGGAATTTAGATGATCAAACTTTGTATAAATACCATATGTAAATATACCACTGTGCCGCCCTAGGGTAGATTTTGAGATTTTTAATTTTATGCAATGTAACTGATGTTTTACTTCAGCAATACTTTATTTGACAGAGTATGGGGTGGCTGGAGTGGTACTTGTTATATAGGCCTATATGACGACCCTTCCAAAAGCTACAAATATTTTTTCTTGAGCCTCCTTAAGTGACTGGAGGAAAATACATGACCCTCCCTCCATCATAAATAACTATATTTTACAGTTCCTGGCTATGATAAATGGTGTGATTATGGTGGGCTAAAATATTTAGGGATAGGAGCATATACATATATACAGCACCAAAGCGGAACCTCATATTGCCGGGTTTTGTTCCCTCAGGTGTTAATTAATAACAGGAAGCAGATTCATGCGGAAAGTCGCGCGCGTTTATCAGGTAAACGAGCTAGTGACATTGAAAATAGTTTCAAAGTTCTTGTGACCATAACTCTTAAACAGGCGGAGGTTAATGTGTGGCAACTTCTGGAGAAAAAGACGTATTTTGGGAAGGCAAGAGCGACAAGTCACGTGCACAGGGCGAACTGCTAACATGTTAGCGGCTAGCTGTGGTCATGTGCAACAACCACACCCGACAACAGTTTCTATTCCGCGGCCCCCATCCTCAGACTTAACACCGAGACAAGGACATTTACAGCCAGTCCGTTTACATGAAGGTAAAAGTATTTATGAGTGCATGACACTGGGATTAAGACTACACCGAGGAAGATGCTGCATATTAATGGATGGACATGAGGACATTATGGACATCAAGGAGCCACTCAAAGGGAAAGGGGCCCAGAAAGTGCAGCTGACGCTGGAGAAAAACGTTGGCAAGCGTAAGGATGCAGTGGTTTAACCCACACCACCAGTCACCCGTTTTGATGGTGAGTACATCTTTATGTTGTAAATTGCGCACAGGTGCCTCTGTCTGCTCTGTATGACTCGTGAGCGTGATGTCACCTTACATGGTGCTGATGAACTGTAACAAGCCGGCGGTGCTGTGAGTAGACACAGGTGACATGATGAGTCGTGCTATTTGTGGTGTGCTGGTTGGTGTCAATGTGTATTCAATATTTAGTTGTGGTTTGGTCTCAGCTCCCTGAGATTGCTCAGAGGTTTGGTTGTTGCTCTCAGTACAACAAACTCTGAGGCCTATCTGCAAACCCTGGTGCTGTGCAGTTGTTGTATGTGGAGGGCTTTTCATATTTTTTTTTTCTGCAGCTGACACTTGGCTTGAGGTGTTAGCATGGTGCACTGAGGCAAGCTAGCTGTCACTGACATCTGTTAGTCAATTACAGTGGTTAGTGAACTAGTCGAATACTATATATTGCTGTGATATTTACTGTTTATTTATCATAATTTACTGTTTTGCTTTGTTTTGTTTTGACCAATTGCTACCTATTATTCTTTTCTTTTTTTTAACTGATGCTCTGTTTGCCCTATTCCCTTTGCTGTAGTGATGCAAATCTCCCAGCTGTGGGACTAATAATAACTCATCTAATCTTATATTATCTCATCTCATCTTATCTTATCCTATCTTATCTTCATTTGCGGTAGTTGGGTGGCAGTTAAACTACATTTAAATCTCAGTAGCCTTTTCAATCATTATCTACTTTGGATGATGTAGTTTGTGAGGTTAATTACAAACTACATTTTCAGAGTTGGCCACAGTTGTCATTTGATGACAATCACCTGCTATTTGACTAAAATCAACTCTGATTTGCAACCAAGATGTCTGCAATGGAATACAATGAATTTCCCTAAAGTCTCTACCCTGATAATTGCTCCCCGGTTCTCTCTGTAAAACACATTCTCTGCTTGATTTCTTGTTGCTTCGGTGAAAATTGGCATGGCCTGTCCCACTTACTCAGTCTCAGTTCAGTTGTACCTCTTTGTAAGGTTATGAGTTTCCAGGCTGAGATTGTGATCATTTCTGGTGTTGTAGTTTGGATGAGGTTGTACTACTTTTAAAAACTAGTTTTAGTTTGACAAACTAAAATTTTTTGAAAGATGTTAGGATGTAGTTTAATAATTTTTCATTGTGAAGGAGCTATACGTTTGGTCACCTAATGTTTAATTGTAGTTTCACTAGCACTGGTCAATTAACTGATGAGTCGACTGACAAAAAAATGTATTGCAAACTATTGTCATATTCTGCCAATCACTTAATAAGGAAAACTGCAAAAATATTTCTTCTTTTACATCAGTAAAAGTAATTGTCAGTTGTAGCTCTACATGATGCATGGATGAATTAAAAATCTGTGTCTATAGACCCACAACGAAAACAATATTTGGTGCCCAGTCCTACCTGTGGGAGGTGACACAGATCTGCCATGTTTACGGACTGATTGTTCAATTAAAAGGAGAGGAGAGTGAAGTTCCAGTGAGAACAAAACCAATTCATTTACTGCAGCAGTGAGATCTGGACAGCATACAGTTGTCACATGTTTCAAATTAAATACGCTGCTGCTGCTGCACTTTTAGCAATGCTGTGTGAGAGGGATGGCCTGTAGATTTTGTACAAAAAATATGCAAGTACAGAAATAAACCAGATGATTGTAATAGAAATTGTTATTCTGTATTCTCTGTTATTTTGCAGTGAAGCACCATCCAAGAATAGATCTTTCAGGCAAAAATATCTATATTTACTTTGATTTTTAAAGCATTATATGCATGTTATCAACATCAAAGCCTACAACATCCTGCTCTTAAAATAAGCCTTTTTTTTAAAAGTGCAGAATTGATACTGTACGTTGGAGCAAACAGATGGTAGTTTCACACAGTTATTCACTTTGAAGCTGCATCTTCGCAGTGGGCCTCTCCCTCCTATGTGAGGGAGCTCTGGGTAAAACTATCTCCCAACTAGAACACACTGACATGATTTCAAATAGTCCTTCTCTCTTGCTCTCGCTGGCTGCTGCTGTCCTCACCGCGAGCAGTTTAGAATGTGAATGTGTTTTGTGTTTGTTTTGCTGAGGGAGAAAATGCATGCACTCCAGAGTATGATCTGAAGGAAAGAAGACTGAGACGGGCACAGCCCTGATCTATAATTGGAATCTGTTCTTGGATGTGGAGAGTTTTCAAACGCCTATCCTCCAAAACCCTTTCTCTTCCTAATAGGAAAGGAGCACATGGACACATCTTTTTAGATTTCTGCTTGCGTTTGGGACTCTCAATGGTTCAAAATACTAATGCCGCAATGCAGGATTCTCCTAGTAATACCAAAAAAAGCTCTTTTTTTTTTTGGTGCAGATATGCATCTTCAATAACATCAAACTCGTGTGAATTATCCTGTGTAGTCAAGAGTCTGTTAGATATTTACAGAGAAAAACATACAGCCTGCTTATTGTCTGAGAGCCTTGGATGGACATCATTAATACTTACAATTCCTTGTTTTTGTGCTTTACTCCCTGAGTCGTGCATTCCCATTGATTGGCCCATTATTGAAGACACCAACATGGAGCTGCCTGTGGTGCTAATGGCATGCTCTCTCATTCATATGGACACTGAGCAATGGTAAACCATTACAGCATGCAGCTCCTCACCATAGCCTGTCACCGCAGCCACTGATTCGGCATCCATCCTCACCAGTGGACCCGTAATTGTAGGCAAGGGAAAATGATAGAGCTTGTTAACATTTTTTGGAGGAAAGCCCGTGTCAGGTGTAATCTGTTTTGAAAACCAATAGTAGTTGTGATAAATATCTCAAATATGGTCACACCATTACAAATGAATATCAGGGGATGAACAGATCTGATGGAATGCCCCTTTGTAATGTACATCATTGTCGCAGCTAAAACCAAGGCTGACATTTATCACCTTAGAGAGGATAAAAAGTTGGGTTCTCCAAGGTCCTTCTTACTCTCTAATCTGTTTGGATTTCCTGAGATCCGCAGGCTTTGGCTGACTTCACTCAACAAGGCTGCAGAAGGGAGCAGGAAGCAAAAGCAGCGGAGGGTTGAAGTAAAGATAGTGACTGAGAAAGGAGACAAGTAAATGATATTATCATTATTGGAGCGAGGCAGAAAGGGTTAGAGGGAACTAGAACAGATAAGGAAAGAGAGAAGCAGTGATTTAAATCTTATTCTTTGGATGCAACTGTATTTATCACAGTTCCCCCCTTCCCTTGTGTGGAATCAAAAGTTAAGAGCAAAGTTAAATTCCACAGTCCACAGATATGTAGATGTACTTGAAACTTTATAGTTTTATACCATCTCATCACTTTGTCATTGACAGTTCAAAAGTCTCCCATCACTCAAAAAATGTGTTTTCCTTATTGTTACTTTACTTAGATGTTTGACCTTCACTGTGCAGAGTGAGGCATGTGCAGAGTTTGACACAAGAAGGCTGTTTTTAAAATTCATCTGCTGAAGGAGGAAAGTATTTACCTTAAACCTGAGTTTAAGACATGTATGTACAAGCATAATTTTAATTACTGGTTTGGAAGCAAAGGTGGTTTAGTCTAAAAACTTACACAAGTGTGATGTTTAAACTTGAAGCCTGGATTGAGAATTGACTTTTCAGTCAAGCAGGACACTTTATGCCCTGTAGTTAAACTTCTGAAATAAACAATATTTGCATATTTATAGACTTCCAATCAGAAAAAAGGAGAAGTTGTGTTTTTATGATTTTTTTAGTCTTAAACTAGTTGATTGAGGCTTATCAGACTCAAATTATTGCTCAAAACAAAATATATATATTTTTGACTCAAAAGATGTCTGGACTTAAGACAAAATTACTGTGGGACTGTGTTTTTCTTTTGGATACTTAACATATTTTTTCAGTCACGATCATTTTGAAAATGCAAAATAGCGCCTAACTGACGTTTGAGGCCAATACCAAGGTTTCCCACACGATCATTTATTTAAAGTGGCCCACTTCAATATCAACATTTGCTGCCACATATTGATTTTCTAATTTTGGAGCTGTGCACCTCTTTCTCTTTGTCCCTCTCTCCCTCTGTCTGTCTCTGTCTCTCTCTTTTTCTGTCTCTCTTTCACATGCACATACACACACAGACACACACAACCGCATTGGCTGAATCGTTGATTCGCAGCACTGTTGGAATATACCATTTATCAGAGCAACACTCTCAAGGCATCAGAGCATGTTTTGGGCACAAGTGAAATTTAACCATTCTTAAATTCATATAGAAATAGGATGCATGTCTTTGAACAACAATGCTCTTATTTTATTATTTTAAATGGGCAGTTAATCGACTATTAAAACAGTTGCTGATTTATTCTTGGGTCGATTGACTTATCATTTCTGATCTAATCGTTCCATCTTTTATACTGTATTTCTGGAAAAAGGTTTTAACAAAATAAGACACATTTAGGTTTTGTTCATCTCATCTGTGGGAGGTACCGTGATCTGGTGATAAATGTGAGTAACACTGACGGAACACAGATCGAACTGCCTCACAGATGAATAGTGAGAGAGAAGCACTGCCTTGTCCGCATGTCCATTTACCATTGTACTGTCTAAACTCAGAGTGGCCCAGTGACAGCGATGGAAATGCTGTCAGAGGATAAAGGCACGAACCCGCTCCCCCAACACTATTTATAGCTGAGCACGTGCAAATGTCATTAATTTGTGCTGACACATGTACACACATGTCAATCATACTGTGTTGTGATGATTTAAGGATGGGGACCATGAAAAGCCGTCCCTAAAACAGCTGTGGATCAATAAGCATGAAAGTGCTGAAATATTTTAATTGCCCGTAATAAACGGGGAGAAAACCAACAAGATGCTTGCTGTGTAACGATATATTCTAAAGAAATTTGCCATAGGAAGTTTTTTCCTGTATCTACTTGGTGCTCTGTGTCCTGTTTTTCAATGGGCACATGAAGAAAAGCATAGCAATCAATATTTCCTGCGCTAATTGAAGTGCTTTTTATCTTGTTGGACTTGCAGTGTGTGTTTGTGTGTGTGTGTGTGTGTGTGTGTGTGTGTGTGTGTGTGTGTGTGTGTTTGTGTGTGTGTGTGTGTGTGTGTGTGGGGATGTTTGTGGGGCACTTGTATATTCATCCACATAGCTGTCCACCTCTCTTTGTCTGGCCTGTCCTGCCTTTAAACTCTGTCAGCCTGTGGAAGTGCCTGCTTCTTTTATCAATATTTATGCCAGACAGCTATTTGGACCCAGGTCACGAGATTCTGCACTACTTACAGTCAACTGGCTGTGAATGCAACTCATGCATCGCATCACAGATGCACGCCTTAATCCTCAGTTAGTTTAACGTCCTTTTTGAGCTATTGAATAATTTCAGCTAATCATCCTTTTGCACGTCTTTGATTTCTCCTGAGAGAAATGTAAGCATTATGTAGAGATAACCACGTCTGAAGTTGTATTCCAGATGACTCAGAGACAGTTTGGTGTTCAGTCAGAGAGAGGCACAATATGTCGCAGTGTCTTAAAACAAAATACGAAAAATCAATACAGGGAGACGCTGCAAATGGATATTGCTGTTTGACAGTCTAATTCCCTCTATCACAAGAAAAGGCAGGCCTGAGTCTTAACAATTAATTTAACCAACGAGGCCTCTAGAGATTTGAAACCTCAAGGGTCTGAACAAATGTCTGTGGTGAAGAAAATGACGAGGACATAAATGGGGACAGTCCTATTTTATTTTAATGTCATTATCTGCTGATGTTTCCACTCCACTAAATGACAAAACACGAAAGGGCATCAAGATTTGAAAATTCATCAAGCCTCCCTCTCCCTGAGTCTTGATAAGGCATATACTGTAGCATGGCTGTGAATGCTCACTATGAATTTAAATAAGTCTACAGTATGTGTTTGAGTTTCACACAAACGTCTCTGTAGATGTTCTGTTCAACAATCACAACTTTCTCTGCTAAATCTTCAAAACCTTCGAGGCAATTGCATAGCAAATATCAAGTTTGCCAACCGGGAAATTTCGTCTGAGGCTATGCTTATGTGTGGTAATCTTCCAGACTTTCAAGTGCAATCACTATCCACTCAAAAGTCCTGCTCTTCATTTGACACGGGGTGTTACACTGGACCAGCGGCTAATTATGTTGGCCCAATGATTAACATGTAAAGGAAATACTATCTTCCACAGTCAGGGCAATAGTTGCATCACAATAGAGCATAAGGTGTTGCCAAGGTTTTTCCCCCTTCTTTTTTTGGTTATGTGGTATCTCTGTTTGCGATGAATAAGTGTGTGCGTGTGTGCATATCTGTTTTGAAACCCACTTACATGCAAGTTATGCTAGATTACCCGGAGCAAAGCTGGCCTTGGTCCATCTTGAAGAACACGGCACGAAATGTATACTTTATCTACAAAAGGCTTATCTTTACAGCCGTACCATTTTTATTTCTTATACATTTTAGCTCTTGAAAACAGAGAAAAATCCACAAGTGATGTATGATTTCTCACAGAACAGCAATGTTACTAAGTGCTTTCTGAAGAAAGGTTATTCCGTGCTGCAAAGGTGAGAGGTTTTTCAGGAAACGTTGGACTTGTGGTTTCATTATTAACAGTTTTCACTGCATCAGAATGCAGCATGTTCTCTATCCAACTAAGTTAGACTGGCTGTCAATACTAATGTTATGTTAGTCATTTCAATACGGAAATCCAGATATCAGTTTGTTACCCAATAGACCAATACTTCATATATGTATAATTTATAATTCGTTGGATGTTTGATTTTGTGTTTGTGTTCATGTCCAGGGCTCAAAATTCCTTTTGTGGATATGTACTGGTGCATGTAACTTTTTAAAATTACATGCCCCACTTTTTTACCTGCACAATTTGGTGTATTTACCTCTTTTTTTCATTGACTACTGAAACACTTTCTCTTACTATGATAGTTCAATTATGAAGAAATCATCATGTTACAATATATACATAATGTTACAATGTAATTTGAGCTGACTTTGCCCTTAATTTTCTTTTGAATAGCTTCAAATGTTATATGGTCACAGTCAGGGCCATCCTGGCCAGGATGACATTGAACATTTCAGCAAATCTCAGACAAAAAATATTTTTTTTTCCATTGTGAGAATTTTAAATTCTGTACATTTTCAGTGTGTTACTATACAGTAATACGCTGTGAATCTATGGCAAAAAAATACATTTTTTTCAGTAATTGTGCTTTTATTGACTAGTTACAGCTTGGAGAGAAACAGGAAAGGAAAGGCAGGGGTGACATGCTGCAAAGGGCCCCAGGCTGACCTCAAACTCGACATCAGATATTCAACAGGACTTATTTAGTATATGATGTGTGATACAGTCTTGCCAATCTGCGAGTTTCCCCTGTCATATTTGGGCTCTGTGAACTTAGAGAGTGTCATTGTCAATACCTGAGAGCTGGCAGACCTGCACAGCATATTTACTGTACCAAGTCAAATACACTTGTGCACATGTGAAGCTGAGAATTATATGAGCACATTTTACATGCATTGCCATGCGTATGCACATGGTATTTCAAGCCCTGATGTCTTTACACATTTCTGGATTTATAATCATGGGCTTTTAAGTTAAGGAAATTGGAACCATGAAAAAATATATTTTGCTTGTGATCTCATGCTGGGATTCCCAGTTTATTTTTGCCTCCATATAAAAAGGTTGCAATGATGGATGCATACAAGGAGAGCACACTGATCTCCCTTTGTGGATCAGGATGGAGCTAATGAGTACTGTCAAGATAAAGAACATTGTGACAATAACGTAATGACCACAGTGCACAGAATAAATAACTGTATATCTACAAATTGCAACAGTAGTAATTATTCTGCGCTATAAAAATATCCCCATGTTTTGGCAAAGGCAAAGATCAACATCACGTTTTAGGCAGGCTCGTATGGAGTAATGGGGACCGGACAAGACAGCATATAATTACAAGCACAAATTACAGGTCTCAACATAGCTTTATGTGTAGCTACTGTGCTGAAACCATTGTTCCTCGAGGTTCATTGTTTTCCAGAGTTATAATGGCAATCACAGTTTAAAGACAGGACTTGTAAATTGCTAATTCACATTGTCTTTGTTTCCACATTGTGTTGCATGAAGAGAATTCAGTCTGCAGCGCTCTGCTTTTACCACACATTTCTTTTTGATACAAAATGAATGAACAGGAATCTTCATTTTAAGATTGTAAACTTTTTTTAAAAATTTGCCAACAGGTTTATTCAGGCACAGTATCAAAATATTCTATAAAAAGTAAGCTCTGCAGAAGCCAAAAAAAAAAAAAAAATCAAGAACTGGCTGCATTAGTTTCAAGGCAGCTCAGTGATGCATGAAATAATGTCCTGTGGCATGTTGCTAAGACCCATCCCCGATGGGAACAAGCACGGAAATAGCCACCGAGCTCCAGCATTCAGTCTCCCATCATCATCAAGACTGGGTGAGCCAGTTGCAACGAACATCTGTGTTTCTTCATCTCATGCCATCATACAATGTCTCTTTCATGCCTTGCTTTTATGTTAGTTATGTAACGCACCTGCACAATGCTTTTCACTTTACAGCAGCTCCTTGCTGTCTAACATTTAGCCCCATTCCCTTTGCTAACTACGCTTCTTCTGCTACTCTGAACCCACATGCTGTCTGTTTTTAATTGCTGATGTTTGAGCAGGTTGGGAGGTTGCAGTGACTAATAGATTCTGGGCTGCTAAGTAGACCAGACTGTCATGAGGTGACAGGTTTTTGTTTGAATCAGGTACAAATATTCATATTCTACATGTTACATAAATGCCCAATCTCAATTGTTACATTCTGCCCTTTCATCTACTGCTATTTATATACTGCTGGAAGTGGTCTGCAGTGTAATTAATGCCCTTACTATGAAATCTGTGGCCCACCACTTTCATATCAAACATGACAAAAAGCTCCAATTTTCACCACACTGCCTGTTCAGTGTGAGACAAAGAATGGCTTCTACATTACTGTGTGAACCTCCTGCACTTCATTCAATGGCATATGCTGGTTCTTATCATCTTTGAGACAGTTTATGTCACTATAATTGAAAGGAACTTATTCAGCCAGTGAAAAGGAAGCCTAACCACACACCGAACTCAGATCTAGAGTAGCTTTACAATAATTTATGGCAGTCCTGTATGTCATTTTTTTTAGCAAAGTGCCTTTTGGGAAAACTGTTGGATTGTAGTTTAATTGAATTTCACACAAACGTCTCCCAGCCATATATTTTGCAACAACGATGACGAATTTGTTGTAGTAATGGATTTTGTTTGGCAGTTAAGCAGTGGCTCATCCTATTTTGTCAGTTTGCTGGAATGAGGTGGTAAAGATCAAATAAAGCCAAAATGTTAAACTTTTCATTTGCATTATTTTTCTGTGGTTTCTATGGAAACTAATTGCGGGGGGATAAAAAAATCTGAGACCTGTCCATTGAGACCCCTTTTAATACCTCTTAGCTAGAGAGGATGAGCCCTAGGCAGCAATTAAGTTGTAAACTTAGCTTAGCCTGGGAGGAACAAGGCTCAGCACACGGTTTGAACTCTACACCAACAATTGACATGTGAGAGATGAGTATGTTTAAACAAATTTAAACTAAACTGACAGTGTTTCAAAACATTTCCGTCTGTGCTTTACTTCATCACCTCAGGCGTTTGCATGTTAGCTGCTGAATGGGGGTCAGTGTTTGAATTCATCTCTTCAAGCTAGTGAGACGGTGAGGCGCACCAATGAGGGATCTGTCTGCTAAAAGAGAAAGGGCTCCTATACATATTAAACACAGCCCCGAAGAACACTGTGTTAATGTCAGGTGTTCCCTACGGTGCAGCAATGTCAGGAGCATCTGGCTCATTTCAGGGAAGAGGGGCAACATTTTTCTTAACATGCAGTGTGGCACAATGGCACAAATTAAAGGGGGGATGTCTGCATTTTTATCGCAGGTATGAGAGGTCATGCATGCCGTGCAACAAGAGCAATTGTTGTTGCAATTGTTGTTAATAAGACAACATGACGGCATAATCTGTGGGGTGCACAAGCTTAAACCGGTTTGATTTTATGAAAACTGGCTGTACCTGCAATTGTCATCATTACACATTGCGGCAAATTGAAAAGTAAAAAACACAGCCTACAACAGCAACCTGTGTTGACGATGTCATGGCACTAAATCCAACTTGCGTTGCAATAATAAGCCATATGAAAATGAACATGATATTATTTGTTTATAAACGGGGTAATGGAGCTGCTGGTGTCTGACACGCTGTACGTAATTTACAGTGGAGCCTAGCTACAGCAATATGAAAGGAGATGATATTTCAGCAGAATAGGAAGGGGGAAGAGTGGCTCAGATAGTGTTTGTAGAAAATGTGTTTTTTGGTGTTACAAGACGAGACAGGGCAGAGTTAGTCTCACAAGAAAACTAAATCTGTGCCAATATGGCAACATTTTGGATTTGGAGGTGCCAGGCTTTTTTGGACGCCCTATTTCTTTTTTTCCCCTTTTTTTTTTAACCCCCTTTATCGCTCACTTTAAAAGCACTGCAATGGACAAGGAACGGCTGATTCATGAAGTCGAAATCATGAGTTATCTATATGATGCCCCTTTATTACTACAAAAAGCAAAATACGTGTGATGGATGTAATATGATAAAGCTAAAACTACAGAATATTTAAGATTTTTGCTCAGAAAATGACTTAAATGATTAAAGATACTATGCAGCATTAAAAAGAAACATTGTAAAGACCCTCCCAGTCATCACCTACCACTCCACCATAAGTGTGTGCAGCTGTACTGCAGAAACTCTGCATATATTTTAATTTCTGCTTATTTTTCTGTGTTTGGGGCGTTGTTGGACGGGGCGCACATGAGGTCAGGACTAAAAAAAAGGTAGCAACCAAAATCCAGACCATAAACAGCAGGGGTTCAAGAAGAAGCTTGTGACAATTTTTTTCATAGTATAGCCTACCTTTAAACCAATTCTGACGATAGTACCAGATTAATGTTCTGCTCTATTTTGATCGATTTATTATGTACACAATCATCAGATTGGGTCAGCTCCAGTTGGAGGTTATGTTGATCATTGCCACAATAAAAAGCATCATATCTTAACTAGGGATGTCAACATCTACACGTGTAAACGGGTACACGGATAACAAATCATAACCGTTCAGAAAAATCAATAACCGTTTACACGTCATTTTTTCCTCTCCTCCTCCTCATTCATTTCTCACCAATAGTATTTTTAGGGGTGATAATGTTGCCTGAAAGCTTAAGATAATAACATTAACTAACTATACACTTAAATGTTCCCACTAATGCAGTTATCCGCATACATAATAGATGCACAGGTGGCAATGTTACGTGGATATTAAAAAAAAACGCAGCCACAGCCAGTGTCGCGTCACTTCAAGTTGACTCGGGGCCGCATGGACAACAAGCAACAAGCGATGAACAAGCGGAGCTTAAAAAAATATATTGTACAAAAGTGAGCAATAGTTAAAACAATGATTAAAAAAGAAGGTTAAACCTTTTCCAGCTTTCACTTGTACGTTTTCTTGTCTGTCAAAATTGATGATTTTATTTTCAACTCATTTTACTTTCTGTCATAAGTAGGTCTAAGCCTTAAATGGTGAGATGGATCGCCTACTTTTTAAGTTCTGTTCGCTGAATAAACGTTTTTGTGCGATAACTAACTACTGGAATGGCTTTGATTTAATGAGATTAGGAGGTATTTGAATGGAGACAGAACCATCTAGTGGTTATATAGCGCAACTGCGATAGAAAAAGATCATAAATCGTGTAACCAGGTACACGTCGGTTTGAAGTCCCGTTTACACGTGTAGAAAAAATTGTAAACGTTGACACCCCTAATCTTAACCACATACTGTAGATCTTTATGGGGGAATTTGATGAGATTTGGAATGGTTACGGTACATGAGCATAAAATGATGAAAGTATGTATCCAACTGACGCACTGAGCTGTAATTTCCACGTCACCTCTTGAAAGCCTCCTTAAAGTTAAAATGACTTTGATTAATCAAGTCTATTCAAAAATTGTAGACCTTTATCAGCCTCCATTAATAGGTTAGTAGGTTGTGAAATAATGACATCCCTGTGAAGCAAGAGGGCGGCTGTCGTCTTCTGAAGACACAGAAAATCCTTAGAAACCTCAAACGGTTGTCTTCTGCAGACAACTCTCTCTCTCCCGATTAATCAACTGATAAGAACGTGGCAAAATGACAGTGACATGATGAAATTGCTCAAGGTTTTATCAAAAGGTTTTGAAAGAATCTTTTTTTGTCTTGATTACAGCCACAGTCAGCAATCCCCAGCTTGGAGACAAAACAAAGCGATTCTTAATTTCCAGCAGTTACAAATGCCAGAACCCAAGGCGCATGGAGGAGGCAGATAAAGTTGTTATTGGCAAATGTCCTTGGTGCAAGCGGAGTGAGCGCTCAGTAATCCTACTGTGTTATTAGTCTCCCAGGACCCTGGGACTCTGTGTTACTATCACAGGCTGGTCCCATGTAGATAACACCAGCTCCATTCACCCTCACATCTACTCATAGCTAAATTGACTGCAATTATCAGGACTAGGGAGCTTATTATTGCCCTCTTTTATTTACACACAGACTCCCACACAAGCCCTAAAGTTTTTAATGGTGTGAGATGTTGGGCATTTCCTAACATGTCTTAATTCTCCATTAAATCCTCAGGAAGAACAGCATTGATTTCATCTGCTCCCCCTAAGCCTTAATTGACCATGAAGCAATCAGGTATATTGTATAGTTTGCATTTTCATTTCCTTGTTGACCAATCAAGAAAGTTACTTGGGCTAACTTGAGGTTAATTCACACATGACTTGGTAAAAACATGCAATTATATTCCACTGTAGTTAGTTTTTGGTCAATTTTGCTGGTCCAATCAGGTTGGAGCTCAAAGCAGTTTGATTTTATACAAACTGGCTGAATCAGCATTTGTCATTATGACACAATGCTAACATCGGCAACCTGCGGTGACAGTAACACAGCTCTAAATTCACCTTGTTTTAGGCCTGTGTTAGTAATATGCACTATGACAACGAGATGAACATAATCATGACAAATACTATATGTATACTGTATGTTTACATGGTTATAAACGGTTTAATGAAGCCACTAGTGTATGGCAGGCCCTGAGAGGCTGGCAACATTTAGACCAAACTTCAGTATAGTTGGGTGGGGGAAGGGTGGTACACAATGTGTTTGTTTACTAGAAAGTTTGTGTGTTTTTTGGGCTGATGAGACAAGATATGACAGAGGTAGTCCCTCCAGAACACCAAAATTGCACCAAAATGGCAACATGTTGGATTTGGTAGCCTGTTTTGAACGTTTGTTGGACGTCCTTTTTTGTATTTATTGCTGTGGCTGAAAGCATGGCATAGACGAGCAGCAGTTGAATTGTGAAGTTGAAATAAGGAGTTAACTGTTTTATTTCCCTAGAAAAACCAACATAAGGTGGTAACTGGCTGGAGGGAAATTGCCAGGAAGCTGAGAGTTTCTGATAACTGACCATTTCTAGCAACTTACTTGCTGTTGGCTGTATTATAATTTCTAGTAAATAACAATAATATGTGTTTTCTTTTTAAAGAGTACAATCATAGAAAGATAGCAAGTTGGCTACTCACCCATCTTTTAAGTAATTCTGTCTTCAGTCTGATCTCAATTACGCAGCTGATAGGTGGGTCTATGTTTACATGACGTAACAGAAGTGCATATTTAATGGATTCATTGTGGACAGAGCATTTATGTAATGTGATTCAATGCGATCGTTGGGCACTTGTTGTTTGCTGTCAGGACACGATGTCATTAAGTTCCACTCAGAAGCGGCTGAATCAAACGCGACACCTGGTGGTAAGATTTAGTATACTTTTCTGGTCCAGCGATTGCTTAAAATCAAACTGGTTTGAAGATTTTGACACTGGCCCAACTTTACCTGTAGACACACTACTTTATCAAAACTATAAAAATGTATCAATAAGTTTGCGTTAATAGTAACATCTACTGTATGCTTTATGTTTATTTGCTACTAATCTTTAAAGCATTTGCATCTCCTTCTGTTTATTCAGTGGTTAAAGTTCATTTAACTCTGGCAGCTGCTCTAAAAAACAAACAAGTAAGGGCCAGTGGCCTCTGTATCACCTGTCATACGCACAAGACAGTGGTGTAAAAAAACCACAGTATGCTCCTGAAAAAGGCAAGCTGCCAAGTGGCAGGGCGAAGCAGGTGAGAGCATGACCCTCTCTATCAAAGGGATGACCTGTGGTCATCAGCTATCGGTGAGGCCTGCATCCTTGCTCTCACTCAAAATCTGGAAATATGAAGTGGCCTGTCAGTAATCTGAAGTCTAGGAGGACACCAGGAAACTGGATGGGAAAATATTAAAACTTATCATTTCTGACACAGCGTGTGTCGAAGCACTCTCATTTGTATTCTGAGTTTCCAGAGGCTTTTCTTTCCATTCATTCAAGCATGGCAGCTGAAAGGCTAAATAAAAATTAGGCTTATCCATATGGATAAACTGACATACCCTTGGACCTAAATCAAAGTGCACTGGAAAATATTTTCTTGAGGACATGGTAAAGGGGCGTATCACATACTGCACTGCAAAAAGTAAGAAACAGTTTATTTTACAATTTTACTACTATTTGAACTGAGGAGATGTACATTATCAGCAGTACAGCAGTGAACAAAAATAACAAAACAAAGCACCATGTGCATAAGGAGAGGTCAGTAATGTGTAACAATAATATGAAAGGCCCACTTAAAGCACACATATGAAGTCATTCTGAGTCACTCTAATGTATGCAGTAAGAGAGAAACTGAGGAACATTACTTAATAACAAAAAAAGAGTACAACCAATGAGTCTTGCTGACTTGCAGTAAAATCAGTTATAAGTCATCTATTATATCAAAGAAAACAGACATATAATATGTATGAGCTTTATCATGAATAAGTGAATGTCCCAATCTTGCATGCAAGTGCATGACAAAGCACAGAATAATCATCAGTAATGCTGAAACAGCTCAGGAGTGCCATCCCCGCTTTGCTAGGAGCATGCTGACTGTGGGGTGCAATCGCTCTCAAATCCACCCAGCTGAAAAATGGGCACTGAATCATTGCACCCTGAATTCTGGCCAAAAAACAGTCAAAACACTGACATTTTATTTGCATAAAAGGGTTATCTCGGTAATGGGATATTCATCAAAGACATCTCTGAATTGGGATCTATTTTAATGAAACAGCATGCATTCATACATTATTGAACATGGCCCCTCCTGAAACGGTGTGCCTCAAGTTTGCCTTGGGCTGTGTTATTCCAACTGACCTTTTGAAAATTTAATCTCTGATTACTTTGAATGGAAAAATATTGAAATAAGTGTATAGGTCTAATCTGCAGCTCACAATTCAACTCACAGCTTTACATGCGGTGCATGGAAAATTGAAAGGCTATTTCTCATTTTCCATGTTGTTGTTTTGGCCAAATAGGCAATTTGGAAAGAAGTCTAATAGACAGATCTTCAACTGACATTTGAGAGTGAATATCTGTGCGTGGCCGCACTCACTGGAGCGTACACATGTATGTGTGTCTTTGTTTGTGTGGGCTCGGTTTCATCGTTTACAGAGAGAGACTGAGGAGAGAGATCAACATTATTGATAGAATTTGGATAACATGAGGTATTAATACAGGAAAAAACCTATTGATCTGCCTTATTGGCTTTCCAATATCCAACCCCACATGAAACAGAGAGGATTGCACAAAATTGTGTGTTGAAATGAATTATTCAAGGGGGTATCTAAAAACTTGCGATCTTGCTGATACAACATGTGAAAGGACTTGCAGTAACTGTTGAAATATTCATGCAATTAAACACTACACGCAGAGTACAGGGTTGAGAGGAGGTTAAGCCTCATATGCATCAGTCACACTTGTCTACAGAAAGCTTCCTATAGGAGGCGTAATTCACCACAGGATACATTTTGCATGACGTGCATGTATTTTTAATAAAACTAAATGCTCAGTCATTGCCATGGGCATACAGGAGCTGTTAATTGCCCAGTATGAGCATAAATTGGACCATTCTGATATCCAAGAGATTCTCCCCATAGGTGTAATTAGATGTGCAGCTGCCAAAGCATCCCCTATAGAGAACCTGCCATGGGTAACGTTTCCTCCCTGTGGATGCCTGAAGAAAGATAATTGGTGCAATGTTCATGCCCAGTGTTGTGAGCTAATTAAAGCTAGGGGCATTGGCTATCAGATCTCACAAACTTAACAGCAGATGTCCACTAGTCTACAAAATGTTTTTGAAAGTGACTATTATTTCTGTTGTTTTAAAGCGACAGCTTACTTTTATATGGAAAGTATGGTTAATTTTCATTGGCTTTCTTTTGTGGGTAACTCTTGGTTAAGATGGTTTAGTGTTTAAAAACAATGTAAATTGAAGCAATGTTATTTTGTCAGTGGTGGGCTTTTCAGTCACACTGTGCTTTAAAAATTCATGAGAGCTACAGCTACGGACTGGAGACAGCAGAAGAATGAATATCAAAATAAATAACAACAGATTAGGGTACCATTAGGTAATAAACAGCCTTAAACCAAACCAGAGCTGATCATACAATACATGAAAAACAATCACACATCACAAAAAGATACAAATAAACTTTCAACAACACACTTAAGCAGTTCATTACCAGAGAATACTGAGTTGCCAAAACTGATAAATACAGACTGTAAGATGTGTGCACCCCAAAGATTAACCAGTAAATGGACCACGATTGCCCCCACAACTGAAACACAGCACTAACAGTGCCAGTGGCCATTTTTATCAACTGGTTTAGTGTATAACAGTATGGGAAAGTAATAAGTGATCTGCCTTATGCTATTATGACCTAAATATGGGACACACAGATTGCTTTCCACTAGCAAAATAGAGAAAAGACAAATACATAAAAAACATGTTCAAACAAATATATCATTTCATAGGAAAGTATGGTTTTAAACATATAAATTATAATAAATATAGAAAGTACATTAAATTTCCCAAGGTAACTAGTAGTAGTAGTTTTTTAGAGCAATAAATTGCCCTTTAAGTAAACATTTTCTACTTAAATCTGTGGTAGGAAGTTTTCTGAAAAACAAAACAAAACAACAAACAAACAAATCTGCAGAATTTTAAAATACACTTGCCTCCTGCAGCTCTCCTCTCACCAGATGAACTTGGGCATATGTTTGTGTTTTAAACTCTCTTTTAGACTCTTTTTCCATCTTTTAGGTTGCTTTGCAGTCTAGGCAGCTGTTGCTGCAGCTTTGTCAGTATTGTCATGATTGGCCAGAGACTCCCATCAGGGGATATATTTTGTAAAACCTGAAAATGGAGCCAAAAGAAGGTGCAGAAGTCTTGTTTTCTCTCCATACACTTGAATTACAATAGGCTGAAAGTTTGTTACAGAGTTTATGCCCAGTGATGGCAAAATGAAACTGCCTTCCACAGCTTTAGTTAGAAAAAAATGTTGGAAGGGCATAGAATTTTTTTTTAGCAGTTCCCATATGGCACCGCACTGTGGCACGGATGCTGTTTTGATTTTAGATGCCATCCACTTTGATCACATGTTTTTTAGTAGTTGCACTTCAGTCAGAATTTTAGGAGAGGATATCTGTGTTTCAAAGTGAGCTGTGTTTCTAGAGTTTGATTAAAACCTGCTAATGCTTGAGATGCCCCCACATTAAGAAATTGTCCACATTCCTTTCACAGACATGACAAATATGGCCAAGAAGGCAGATGTCCAGTTTAACCTCTGTGATAAATTCTGTAGACCATCCAGGAAAATGAGGTTCTAGGCTGCAATTGCATGAGAGTGATTATAGCTTTTATTTTGAGGCTTTTCACAGAGAATGAAAACGAAACACCATTATCAAGCCATGATTGGACTCTTCTTGTCATCAGCGGGATAATTGTCCACAAGTTCATGATCTCTCTACACTGCTGACTGAATTGATTCTGGAAATGAAAATCGCTGCACCTCCCACATAGCATTACCCTACTGAACCACCTCAGCATTAATTCTGACTTTGAGCTCTCCCGCCCAGAAAGACCTTTCCAGTCACATCTGTTCGGCATTTTAGGCGGAGTTTCGTCCAAATCTATACAATAGCGTGTTTAATGGTATGATCAAACACATATTTCTCTCACGACATGAATGCTCAGTCTTTTCGTACGAGTGGTAGAGATGATGATTAAAAACAGAGAAAAGGGGAACTTGCATGTATTTCAAGATAGAGTGTCTGTTGCCAAGTAAATCACTTTGCAATCTCCTCTCTATAATTGGACATTTTTATCTACACTGTTCATTATTCTTTCTTGGTGGAAATAGTATGACATTAGTGTCAAAAACTAAAATAGCTCATATATATTTCTATTTTCACTTTTAAGGAGAAGTAAGCTCCTCTCCTCCCCTCGTTATTGGGGTGGTGGTAAAGGGTCAGCGGGACAGAGAAGTAGGTTTGGGTGATATCAGATGGGGGTCAGCTCCAACAGCCCAGCCTGATAGCAGGACTGATGAGGACAGCAGACTGAGTACTGCAGCAATCTGGCCTCCTCCAGACTGGCTTCATGGGCATCAGCAATGAGATCTCCATTACTCTGTTAAACTGTGTCTGAGAACGCAACCTCACTATTATGTCAATGTCAGGGGCTTAATGCTGATTCATACAGCCGCACAAATCCCAGATTAACCTCCAAGCTGGAAGACCTCTTTCAGCAGCAAACTGCATGGGCAACTTTATGTCTCGAAGGAGAGGCAATATGATTTTGTGTCGATAGGCGAGACAGACAGACATGCGTCATGCCAGATATCTGTATTGATACACACAAATAGACAAGCACACAGAATGGTAGAACAGAATGGTGACCATATTGCTGCATGCGTCTTTGGGAATTTCTCAAAATGTGAGTATAAATATGGTTCATGATTTAGAATATGCTAAAATTTATATATTTACATCATGCGAACTTGATTCAACTGTCAAATGACCCTTTACATTTTTCTGTGCATCGGAGTTTCATGTATTATCCAATGTCAAAGAAAAGCCTCAAACAAAATTGTCGTCCTTCCTTAAAGATAATAGAGGGAAATCTGAGTCACTATTGTTGAAGTGAGCCTTCTGTACTGCAGTGCACCCCCACCCTGGCCCGGCTGGTTGGGCAGTAAGAGCTGCAGTGTTCCTGTAAGAACGAGTATTAAGCCGTAGTGGGGTAGAGGATTGGCAGTGTTGGGGGGGGGTGTTCAGCTGCAAGCCCTTGTGTGCCGCCCAGTGGTATCACTGTCCTTTTGCAAAAACAAACCAAGCAAAAGTGGTCAGTTATTATTTAAGGGCTCAGCAGGCATAAGGGTAAAATATATTCATCAGCTCCTCTTGCAGCGGCTTTCCTGCCTTTGTGTTTCCTTTACCTAATTTGAAGCAGAAACTGCTTTACAAATCAGACTGAGGTTGAAAATAAGTGAGATATTTTTAGGATTATTATCACGGTTTGCCATTCCTGATTATTTTACAGTATTATCAACATGCCAGGGCCAACATGCAGTGGTGGTGCAGATTTTGGCACAACTCTTGAAGTTGCAGAGCTCAAAAACATGTAGAGGCATGGTGCAGGAAATTGCATCATATCTTCTATGGATCAACACACTACAATCTTGCTGAGAGAGTGTGTGCGTGTGGAAATGGGTAGGTGGTGAGAGAAGTGCAATATCATAATCAAAAACAGGAAGGCAGATGATGAAAGTTTCTCTCTGGACAATGGCTAGGAGGGTTTATTGCAGAAATTGCAGTTTGGTGAATGAAGGGTTCTCCTTGAAAGACTTGGCCTCTTCATCACAACAGCCACTTCCTCAATCGAGGGCATGGGATAAGCATCTAACTTTGAAATGTGATTTATTTGTTTATATTGATATGGATTTTGGGTGGCCCAGTTGCTGAGCAGTTGTGTATCATCAACAGATGCTTGTGCTCACTGCCCCTCTGCCCTCGGGCACTCTAAGAGTTACATTATCACAATCTGGGCTGGATCTGCCTTGTTTGATGGAGATGAAAAACAAAATCCCAGTTCCTCTTTTAAAGAAAATTGGCATGACAGTGTTTCAACCATAAATACTCTTCCTCAGGTGTCAGGTAATAGTGCTGTCATGTAAAATGAAAGAACTGAAGACGAAATTACATTTGTCTTTGCATGCAAATTATTGTGACCTAGCACCTGCGAAGAATTTGTGGATGTGCTTGAGGCTCCTGATGATAGTCTCGTTTGATGGTGGTCACATTTATTTTCCTTTGCAGTTTAGAAGAGTCCAGGCCTGAACATTAATTTCCACATTGGACATGATAGCACATAATTAAAAAAAAAAAGAAAGAACAACAAGATCCTATGTAAATAATTGATGAGTCCTTTTTTAAGCAAAAGGTTTTTTTTTTTTTGAGATTTTAGGATTTACTGGATATTCTATCTAGGGGTTCCCACACAATCATTTATTTTTGGCAGGCTGCCACCATAAAAATATTTGCCGCCACAAATTGGTTTTATATTTTTGTAGCTGGACCATTCATTAATAGTGCTGGTGGAAAAAAAGATAAAATAAATATATATTGTTAGGTTATTGATTGACTCACACTCTTAGAGCACAGAGCAGACTCTTGTCACTGATGGAGCAGCAGAAAACCAGGTGCAGTTAGAGTGAAACAGCTGTCAATTGAGCTGGGTCTAAAAGGTTGCATTCACTGCCTCTGCAGCAACTGTTCCTCTCATCCATTGACCTGATCCGATCAACTTTGACCAGATCAACAGATTCACCTTACAACGCAAACTCCACAAAGTTGAAGTGCTGCTGAAGTAAAAAAAAAAAAAAGAACTTATGGAGAGCGCCTGTGCTGCTTTCAGTCAGTGTGATGTAGCAGAGGAATGGCACCTTTACGTCTTTCTACCCCCCTACTTCTGGTGTTCCTGCTCCAACCACACCCATCTTGGAACTTAGCCTTCACTGTGACCTTAACAACACAGCTGTAAAATTTTGTGACTGCATCTTACACGATTGCAACACTATTGCAATGACAAAAGTAGGAATGCATGATAATATCGACATGTCATCAGTATTTGCAGATATTGGCTTTAAAACAAAATATTGGAATCAGGCAGCATGCTGATTTCTTTTGATATCACACACTGATTGTGGGCACAATAAGAGCATGCATAATGTGATGTTAATTCCACTGCAGAAGATATGTGATGATACTATTAGGTGGAAAAAAAGTGAATATATCGTCATCGGGTGTCTCACACACACACACACACAGATTGTAAGTGAAAACAAAACCTGCCTTCCTAACGTTGTGACTGGTGACAATGCTAGATATAAAATACTTAAAAGATAAGCTTTTAAAATGTTTTCTGAGGAAAAAAAAGCACTTGACACATTCATTAGACCTCAAAGTTACACCCAACTCATTTTGTTTGGTAACACTGAATTTAAACAGCGCACTTCTTTAAAAGATGATTCCACGTATTTCAGACCTAATTTTCATTTTCCATCTCCACCATTGTGTTCTGAATTGTATCAGCTTTTACCAGCTCTAGTTTGCCAGTTGCATTGCTCTCGAAAACACTAAAAGCTGAGGTAATCTTCAAAACACTGACCCATAAAGTAATTAAAGCAGGTTCTTTGAACACAATGAAACAGTCACTTTGGAGTTCTAAAGCTTTGAATAGCTGTGATTGAACTGTTATCACATTTAAGTTATAATGGTTTAAGTGTCGCACGCCCACTACATTGTCTACTCTGACTACCTGCTTTCTGACAGGTTCACATCAAAGAGGAACGAGATTTCATTGTTTAAAATTAACAGCAGTCTTTCATCGCAACACCCACATCACAAATCGCTGTGTATGTTTTACATTAGTGTGAATATAATTGATAGCTTTGGTTTTTAATACCTTGCGCTGCTATTATCTCAAATTGTCTGTTAACAAATGTTCATTATCGGATGTGAACAAGCTGACATTAATCATGGAACATTTAGCATTTTTGCATGCCAACATTAGCATGTTAAAATATAATTGTTACCGGGTTGTATTTGATGGATTTCCACAGTCTGTCGTCCACATTGATTAAAAATATCATCAGAACATGGCATACTGACCATGGATGGTTTACTTTCCAATAAACAATATGCAGATGTTTCATCTGATATATGCAGGCCTTCATGTTATAAGACTATGTGTGGATGGCCTCTTGGGTTCAGCTGTAGGAGATACAGTATATTGGTCTGGCCCTTTAGAGTGAAGAGCTGCTCTCCCAGTGAACTGGAGCTGTGTTCCCATCTCTTCCAAGATGAAGCATCAGAACACCTTTCATCTGGCTGTCCCCTAATTGCTATAGTCCTTCACCTCAACCCTTTACAAAAACCAAACGGAGCAGCTCGTAATAATGGTCGTGACCTGCACTAAGCAGAATTGCTATCAGTGTGCTGCAGTTGTTTGTGGTGTTTCAGCGCCCCCCTGTTTTTAACATCAAATGAGTATCACAGTCACTTAGAGTTCACCTCATTGATCTTAGATCTATCACTGTGTGTCTGTCAGCCACTTTGCTTTCTCTTACTCTAAAGCAGCCCTCTGGTCTCCGGTCACAAACGTCAGTTCAGACTTAATATTCATCCCTATAAATCCGGGGTAAATTTAAACCAAGGTTGGCTACACTTTGGGAATATCCGCTCTCACTTAGCATGACTTAATTTCAGGTAATACCGAGGGATGTAATTTCTTTGAAATGAATTTCAGATTTATTATGACACACTGCTCCTCTGATAAGAGTTCAAGAACGTGGTGTAAAATTCTTGCCTGTTGGTCTATTACTGATGTCTATCTTCAAAGCTCAGATTGCAGAATCAACGACAATGAAAGATGGCCTCCCTCGATAGCTTGGCACGTGAGTGGAACTAATTTGCTTTGACAAAAAAGACTGGTAATATTTTCTGACACGTATGTTGGCATGCACTTTTAAAGTACTTTGCATTTCCAAGACTGATTAATGAGCGCTAAGCCATTGTCATTTGATTTATTGGGTTGACTTTCAGTTTCTACTTGAAGGGACAACCACGCAGCTTTTAGGAACAGATGTGCTGCTGCAGAGAAAGATCCTCTCTGCATTGCATGCACTGCATAAGGCCACTAAGAGCAGCAGCTATTATCTTAACAGAGTGGTAAATGAACCCATAAGAAGCGACTCAGCAAGCACAATTGGCACTAAGACATGGCCTATCATAGGGCATGTGCCGCAAGGTCATGGAGGTCTTGGTCTTGGCATAAGCAAACCAGAATGGAACAAAGAAACATCCACACAAAAAAGGAAATTGGCAGTGATTCTAATACAGTGGAGGAAGCAGTAAGTTGTGCCAAAACAGCCTCCTAAACTAAGCAGGGACAATAGATGAAGTGGGAAGAACTGGAGACAAAGACGTTTAGTTCAAAATAGATGTGATTTTTGAAAAGAATGCAGGATTAAATTCATTGGTATTGTAGTTCAAATAATTGTATGCTAAAATCCCCACATGTACTTGCTCAACCTACCAATACATGCAAGTATTTCTCAAAGCAGCAAAGTCTAATGAAATACAGTGCACCTCTCCTGATGCAATAGTTTTCCACATTCTTCTGTATATTGACTTTCTATGCCTCTGAGCAGGTCACTTCATGCAAAATATTCCCCCAGCCTCAGTTAATTCTGTTTTTGAACTATGGAATGGCTGCTTTATTTCAGAACGAGCCATCTGTTCCATTAATGTGTGATTGGCAGTAAAACGCTGTTTCTGAAGTTTTGAGTTCAAGCCAGGAGGGTAGGCTGACCCATTAAACTGTGATTGCTGGTTCACTACCATGGCGTTTTCGGAACTGCTGAATGGAAAGTTGAAAAGCCGCAGGATCAGCCATTTTTATTGGCTGCTTGGAGGTGAGACTGACATTGTGTTTGAATCACAACCCTGTGGACTAAGTACAACTCTAGCCATAGGTGAAGTAATTGTGGTTTACTGTCGGTGCTGTAAGCACTGATTTGATAAGTGCTGGAAGGGAATATTGAAGCTGTGGGTGTAAAATTTCAAGTGCTTCATTCTGAGCCACCTGCAGACTCCTGCCGTGTCTTCTCCTAGCAAAGCCAACTGACTACACTAGTGATGTCGCTGGTTCACCATTAATGGGTAAAGTGGCAAGAATATGTTTGACTGGTTGCACAGTTTTGAAACTCTTCAGTTTACTGCACTGAGTCCTAGTCAGAGCTTACTAGCGGCATTGCTCAATGTACGATCACTGCCAGTAACACTGCCCTGACCCAACAGCTGCTATGGAAACTTTTTGGCCATCCTTGGGTCTACCCCAAGTGGCAAGTGCCAAAAACAGTTAAAAATCCCAACTTAACAGTGGAAATAGATATGTTTACAGCCTGGTACATAAAAGGGTTTTGGTCGCTATAGCTAATTTCAACATTCATGACAACTGCATGGATTGAATTTTTTCATAACTCACCTGTTTGCACTTTATTAAATACACATATTAAATGCTGCTTGAGTGACAGGCTGTCTACCGATAGTGTCTTCGGCTTCTCAGTCAGATTCACCCCTCACTCTCTTTACAGCACCAGCCTAACGCCCAAATATGGTCACACTGGCCACAAAAAAACCCCCAAAAAACATGATGATGAACTCAAGGCTTCAAACGGGCATTTCACAAACTAATGGATGATGTCACAGTAGCTATGTCCTTTATTTATACAGTCTATGGTCTACCCTGAGTTTGCCCCATTGAGTAAGTTGCCCATTTTTGGGACCCAAACTCCCTTTAGCATTGTTAACTGAATTATCAATATTAGCTGTGTTAGCCATGGTACTACCATAAGTGCGACATTGTACATACGCCATACCAGACCTGGGTGGTGTACAGTGCAGACCAGCCAAGGCTAACGTTACCCAGTCAGTGGAGACCGGAGGATGGATGATACGTTTCCACATGTCAAAGCTTGCTAGTTATCTGTCTGTCAGTAAAGCCAGAAAAATAAATAAATAAAAGGCAAGACATTTACATAACAAAACATTAAAAGTTCACCACCTCTAAATGAACAGCACCTTGAAATGTGGTGCCAAAGCTCACTGAATGCTGGACTAAATGAAAAGGTCTTTTTAATTTCATGTGATTTTGGATTGTTTTCTTCATAATTAACCTGTAAGGTGCCTGTTAATGGTTGTTGGGCTATTGGAAAAAAAAAATAGCTAAATGAACTGAAACAGACACTCTTACTCTCCACAGGTTTCTTAGACTTGATTAAACGAACAAGGAATAGTTACAGCAGGTGCCAAGTGTATTTTCTACAATTTACTGAACCTCTTAAGATATTATTCACAGCCATTTACTTAAATGTTTCTTCTTGTTCATTGTTCTCTGGGGACTCCGTAGTGTAGGCGAAGAAACACTGTAATTACTTATTGATGTGACTACATTTGTTTTTACATTGGTCCTTTGCCATAATGGGAGAGACACTGAAAAAACTTTCAGTCCATACATTTCATGAGATTTTGTTTTACCATTTCAGGTTTCTCAGCTTTGTAAATCTTGCTGCTATTCATTATAGACAGGACTAAACATACAGTGGATGCCGAATCCGCCAACTATTGTGTCAACATCAGCAGATGATTATATAAATTCCTCCTTTTAAATATAATTTTCTTTGCACATTCTGTTGCTGCACCATAACATCTTCCACTATGCTGGAAATTAAATGTTTGATATGTTGAAATTCAGTAAGGATTACAACGCTGAGGATTAGGCTTAACCAGCTAAGCTTGCCTAATCACTACATGTTGAACAGGATTGTGCTCAGGTGAGGCTGTTTATTAACATCCATTTCAGCCCTAAAAAATAAAAAGAGCCTACAGCACCTCTGCTCTGTACAAGCCTCACTCGATGTGCTGGAGAGATGATAATACTATAGGGTCCAGCAAAGTCCAGCCATTTATCACATGCCACCTTACTACTGTGTCGTGTCACCAGCTAGATTGCCAGAAGACTTAAGAATGGATGTGCAGAGTTTGGTTGTTAGTTATTAAAAGGCAAGGGGTTACAATAAGCACGGAAAAGCCCTTCTTGTTCTCCTGTCTCTGGCCAGTTTGCTTTGTTTGTTGTTGTGGACAGAATGATAATACAGAAGAATGGCACGTGGGGCTTCTCTGGGCTGCTGAAGCTTATCAGATGACTTGTACAGACTGCAAAACCCAGGTTATAAACCAGCACAGAGTCTCAGGAAAGACGGATTTAGCTGCATTGTTTTACTCGACTGATCTCAGATATTCTAGGGGGAAAAAAAGTATTCTGGCACATAAATGCTAAAATTACCAGTGTTTCATAACATACTGGTATAAAGGATAATGGCCAATGTAATTACCTGGAGTGTGTTATCTGCCTCATGACTGCATGCGCTCATGGAATGAACAAGGATACAGAGAACTGTTGATCAGATTGTTATGTAAGATATGACAAAGAGATCTTGTCACTCATGCTGTTTTATTTTTTTAAAATTAAGCTTCTAAGCCTCTAATTGCCATTTGAATTCAATAATATACAGGCCAAGTGTATGATGTTTTACTTGTTTGAGATTGAGGTTTTTCTTGAATATTTTGATGGGTAATGTTATACTTGACTGCTGTCAGAAAGAATTGTCAACTCATTACACTCTGTATTCATCTTCAGTCCGACACTGCTTCCCCTCTAACCGATTTCTGTAGGAGAAGGGGATTCGATTTTTCCTGACCAATCACTAGAGACCTATGTATCCACCTGGATCTTAATTCCTGCTACGTTAACTCCGCACTGATACATAGCAATGCCAAAATGCCTATTTTGTAAGGGTTTTAAGAGTGAAGTGAAGCAAAGTTAAACAAACTAAGATGTCGGGGGATGTTAAGAAGAGATGTTGATTTCGAACAGCCTCAATAGCAACATCTATCTTGTCCACAGCACTCCCCATTGTTGTTGTTCCGAAGTCTGGACCATGATAACTGTTATGCAACTTAACACTATAACTACAACTAATTCAACCAATTGTAATGATATAGATTAATTTACAATTTCCATTACATGTAGCTATGGATGTTAGGAGAACCTTCGATACTAAGTTGATGCCAAAACTCAGAAAACGTGACAGTAACCCCGCTTTTCTCCAGGTCTGTCGATACTGGGGATGGAATTCTTATGGACCTGACGGGGCAGCGCATACAAGTGTTCTAGTCTGCTAGTTAAATACCAAAGGAAGAAGAATAGGGCTGGAGTGATGCATCAACGTAATCAATTACGTAAATATGTTGATTCAAGTAATATGCGTCGCACCATTTCACAAAGCGCACCCCATGAGAGCGTGAGCAGCGCCGATCGTGTTGTTTTTGTTTCGGCGCTCATGTTATTAAGTTAGAGTGTGCACACTGCTCGCCTGAGCAGCGCCTGTCAGGTGCGTCCGAGCTGTGTTTCAGCTGCGGCACATCTAGAGAAATGGTGACTAGACGTTTTTTTTTACACGCGACTTGTTGACTCTATACCACTTTATACTGCGGTTTAAAGTCTCTCTCTGTCACAGAGATGAGGAAATACAAAGATGTTTGTTTTACCTCAACTTCCTTGCTTCCTTTTCAAAACAAAAACTATCTGTCTGTGTCTCTTTGGACAGAATGCCATCATTTGCTGTTAAAATGCATTTTATTTTGAAACATTTATAGGAGTGGGTTGTCAGCTGTGCAGGAGCTTGTATAACTTCATAAATGAGTGGAATATGTGCTTATATATATAAAAATACAGCACTCATGTCAGTAGGCAGCGGTATGCCTTAAGGCCCAGTTATGGCTGGATTATAGTGTTATTCAAATTGCATCAATTTTACTGTAAGATGTTTTGTTGGACTGCTAGATTTGAGGTTTGTATTTTACATTATTTTATTTATTTTGCTGTTGGATTGCTAAATGTAGATGTAGATACATCTGTACACATGTAGATGCGCTGCATTCCTTTTATTTGAACGGAACAAGCTCTTGCATTAATTTTATTTCGGAGAGACTTTATATCAGACTGTAAAACACAGATTACCAGTTAAGACTGGGCTATTTTTTGTTGGGGAATAATGCCCTGCAGCGTTTAAAAATGTTATTTTTGGTAAATTTGTTGTTATATTAGTCACTATCAGTTTTTACTCAGTCATCCAATAATTGTGGAAGAGGGTTGGAACTGAGGAACAGCAACAATGGAGGTGAAATATGTAGGCTATATATTAATATATCCAAATCATGAACTCACATAGACTGGTACTTTGCATTGGGCATTAATAATACAACTTTAATAAAACTTGATTTAAATGATTGTTATATAGGAGTGTATGTTTAAGGACATGGGATTTACATTTAATTTTATTCTTCTTATCGTGGTATTGAATTGGGAATTGAGAATTGCGGAATTTCACTGGTATTGGTATTAATTAATACATGCCTAGATGTAGCCAAGTTACTAAGTCATTCAAATAGTTGTGAATTTTGGATGGTGTAGTGCCCCAAATGTTAGATAGTGTTGATCCATTAGCTTTTACATGTGGGCCTTGGTGATGGAAGGGTGCATAATGCCTTGTGACAGCTATGAAATAAAGTAAACCCAACCCTGCTGTGAGCAAGTATTTATCTATAAAGCCTTACATTTTGATGGCACAAACATTCAAAAGTGATGACAAGCGCTCTCTTTTTTCATCTTGAACAAAATATAATTTCATGCTGGATTAACTACATATTGACCAGGAGTAAGGAAGAATAATCTTTGGGCACAATTGGAGCCCCGGAGCTCGAAGATCTTCATCAATTCACTATGTTTCAGCACATTACTGTAAAAGAAAAGAGAGAGAGAGAGACAGAGAGAGAGAGAGAGAGACAGAGAGAGAGAGAGAGAGAGAGAGAAGCAGAGAGAAGGGGGGTGGAAAAAGAGGAGAGAGAGCTGAAGGAAAGTGAGTCTGATTTTGACTTGTGACCTGAGGACTGTCGCATGCTTAATCTAGTCACATTAGTTCTGACAGTGCAGTATACATTACCTCACACATCTGTGATTAAATTCCACTATTTTCCATTTTAATTGCTTTATTACTATGATAATTCAGTGTAGGAAAGAGTTACAGGTCTATGATGGTTAGACATCCCCATATAAGCTCCATCATAAGAGCACAGAGAGCTTTAACCAGAGCATGAAGAAATATCTGCAATTATTGATCAATCATTTAACAATCAGAACATCTACTGTTGTTTTTACATCTCTATATAGTGTAATATAGACCAGAGCTGGGCACTTGAGACTCAAACAGACTCAATTTTACATATGAGCACTTGATTTGCATGCTGACGCTAACTTAAATTACATGGGACTCGACTGCTTCGAGACTTGACTTAACTTAAATGCGAAAAGTTGATGGGATTTGGTAGCCCAGAGCGGTAAATATCAAAAAGTGCTGCACATGCAGGTTTGCAGTTATGAACAGTGCATGAAAAATTTATATTGTGATGGAGATAGGCATGCCAATGTTTCCAAGGCCTTAAAAAAAAATCGTATGTTGCATGTGCACCAGCTGGCGTTGTCTCTAAATTCAGATTAGAGAAATTAGCCTATCACTATAGAATTAAATACATAAAATTATTATTAATAGTTTTACCCCCCTTGTATAGAGCAGATGTATGTTACTCCCTGCAGCCACAAAGCTGATACAGACTTTTTAAATTTACCAGTACAGTGCCCGTTCAAACACAAGCCTGTTCAGAACGGACTGAGTTTTGGCTTGTGGTAATGTTGCTTGAACCTTTTGAGAGAACCACACATACAAACACCTTCACTCATGACACTGTGTCTCTCAGGGTCCTGAGCAATACACCTGGACTCCAAGAAGCTATAGATTTATTATATTCAGATATGAAAATACTTAATTTTGTTGCTGTTGTAACTTATTGTACACCAAAATAATGCACAAGAGGCCCAAAAGCACTTTAAATCATCCTTGGGTCGCTGGCAATACACCCCCCAAATTTGGAGTAGATCGGGTGAATAGTTCTTGAGATAGGTTAGTGCGAAGGGCCCACATACAGACGTACATTGAGAGATTGCGTGATTCAATTATATATTGTACCAAACTCAGGTGGATGGATATGGATGAATTTTTTTATCATGGTGCCAAAGATTATGAGACATAATATTAATTTCTATTGGCAGTACTTTGTGATACCAACAAGTGTTGCCAAGATTGCCAAAGCCTGATACCATCAAGGCTTACAAATATTAAGTTATTATTTCCTTAGTCATGTTGCCCAGCTCTACTAGTGTGTTGTATTGAGCTGGAAATGAGCCATGAAGTTATTATGCACACACGCGCCGTAGGCCTGGATGCGTTTGGCACTTGTTTATTTTTAAATTTGTGCAGGAGAGACCAGGCGGGCATGTGTTGGGGAAGACACCCAGGAGCATTGACGTATACATGCTGCTGTGTTCCAGACAGACAGAAGCTCACCACGGGGCTTTTTGCACCATTAAACATATTTAAACATTTGCTTTCATTGTTCTCAGAAAATTACTTGACAGAGAAAAATACATTGATTCATCACTTGCAGCAGGACATGGAATGCATAACTGATAACCTCAAAAAGAAGTAGTTGGCAATTTTACATATTGTGTTAGGAACAAAAATGTCAAAGTCAACATTAATAGACACTCGATTTTTGACTGAGTATCTTGAGACATGGAATTACCTTGCATGACTTTAGACTTGATCTTAGTCCAAAACATTGAAAAGTGCTCTGATATAGAGTAGAAAAAACATTTTGTGCATGTTTTCCACAGTGATATCCTTGAGGTACTGAGAATGAAATCTAATGGGCTTTGACTATACTGGGATTTTGGTGAGTTTATGGCAGCTGCCATGCAGGGTGGCATTGTTTGGAGCTTTCTGTCTATGTTGTGTCTAGAGAGCTCTGGCTCGCGGCCCAGAGATGCTCAGCACAACCTGAGCAGTGTCGGTTGATGCTCCGGGGGCTGACTGATTGAGCACAGATTGTATTTATACACAACCACAGCATGTACAGGAGCTGATGCTTCAGCAACTTCAGGAGACGGACAAAATTAGATCAGTTTTCATTACTGCAGCTAACAACCAGCGCCATGTTTCCAATACAAGAAATCCATTTGATAAGAAAGATTTTTCTAAGATGTAAAAAACTGACAGAATTGGTTCTTTGAAATGTAACATCTGTATTGTTACTTCGGCTTGAGCTGTTTTGAATTATTCATGTATAAATTTGAGGTCATGCAGGCAGAGAGCACAGTCTGTCTGTTAGCTGCTGCCTTTCTGATTTAGTTTGTATCTCCCAGTGTTGATGATTGTTATAAAAGAAAAAGAATGAAAACTGAATACTCAGCTTCTAGTGTTTTTCCTACTTTGGCGTCAGATTGTGACAGATGTCTTTATATGTTAAACTGCTCCAGGCATGCTCCAGGCATGCCAGTGCCTGTGCACAACACTGCTACATGAAGCTACATGCTAAAAATGTCACGATACATGAACATATTATGTACGTTTTACAATAACATATTTCAGTCAGGACCACTTTAGTCAAAGAAAACTTTATTTCTATTTGAAACATGATATTTGGCAGTATGCTTTGTTCTTAGAGCACCTCCCCCACCCTTCCACATGCTAAGTGGAAAGCCAAGGCAGAGAGACAAACCTCGCTGCCCTTTCCATGCGCCTGCATGGAAAGCCTAAGGCAGAGCGAGCAGCAGCAAAGAACCCCAAAACAGAGCAAGCATCAATGACAAACAAAATGGGTGGGTTGCAAAGAGGCTTGCAGAGGAAGCAGCAACAGTGGACAGGTGAAAGCATGAAACTACGGTACTGGAGAAAAGTGAAAACTGCCAAATTTTGCTAACCTTAGGTAAACATATTATCTCGGTTGCTGATATTGTTAATTCTTCTCAGATTTCAGATCATATTCTCACTAGAACATATCCTGTTGTGTTTTGAAGCTTCAATCTGTGATTTTTCCCCATAGAAAATGCTGCTATTTCTGTTACAGTCATTCCCCAGCTGAATTGATGATGCACTGGGTTGCAAAACACTCGGAAATACTGACCAATCAGAGCAGACTGGGTTTTTCATAAGGGGGACGCAAAAACAACGTCTCGGACAGAGGGTACATACAGTATTCCTGCACAGACAGTATTAGGGAAAAGTGTTTTTGAACATCAAATCGTATTAACAAGTAATAGTAGAAGACTTAAGTATGAGCCTGAAACTTTGCATTATAGGTACCCTTTAATCTTTTTTTTTTTTTCTTACAAGGGCAGCCTCAAGACTTGTCTGTATGTGGTGATGGTGCACTATACTGAGTAAAGCTAATCTAAAATGACATTCGTGAAAAAGAAAACCGTTTCTTTGTTATAGTTTTTTTTTGCGTTTGGCTTAAAACAGCTTCACTGTAATGATGAAATTGTCTTTTTCGTTACATGAAGCCATCTACTGAGGACATATGTTGCCAATGCCAAGTGTTTTGCTGCGAAAATATAAGCCGGTCGAAACATGACGGGAAACAACAGATGTCAGTGTTTGTCATCAGAAATGATGACGAACACAGATTTCATAAAAGCAGAGCATAATTTTCATTTTAAAGATCTGTAGTTAATGCAAAATAAAGCACTGGTCTCCACTAAGTAAGCATGAGAGCTAATCAGACTGATTGCAGGGCTACAGCATGTGCGACGCTGCAATTTGAGCAATCTCAAGTTCATAATTGCTTCGCTATGAAAGCAAAATTCATCACTTCTTTGTTGACACGTCCTGATATGCCTCTCTTTATTCCTCTGCATCTCTGTTCACACAAAATCATGTTGATAGCTCGAAAGCTACAGACATCATGCACAGGAACCGATCATGACTGGTGATGGCACCACAAGAAGATGAAGAATATAGCCAATTAGCATACCTGCGCCATCACAACGAACAATTTCCATGATCACCAGCTGCTGCCTGCTAGCGTGTACACCTGTCTAGCTAAAAGTCACATGCATGGTGTAAGCCACAGTGGCAGTCCGTGGCTCCGTGCCCTCTGATTACTCCTAGTTATCCCCGGGTTTCTGCTGAGCTGACAGGCAAGACACACAGGCCAGATGGTCAGGGCCCCGAATCAGGACGTAGAGTTTACAAGGCCACTTCCAGAGCTACTATACAATGATAATAAAACAGGTGATTTATTAGGAGCTGTCTGTATTGCATCAAATTAATGTCCAATCAGTCCCAAACACTTGAACGACACTGTAAAATGTTCTGTCCTTAATATCATCAACACTATCTACACCGATATTAATTGTCTTGTAAAATTATAAGGAGATTTTTTTATTGATCAGCCCAATGTTACAGGCTTGAGCGCACCAGGATGGTATCTGATACAGTTTTATAGACGATAAGATAAATATAGTAAGCTTTTATTAGTGTCAGGGTGAGGTATTATTGTGGTCTCTAGTCACTCTGCTGTTGTAAAGTTGTCTAATTGGTTATAATGGGAAAATATGGTTGTCTAATAGAATTTATGATAGTATAAAGTTGGGGTCAGGACAGAGTTCAGATTGTAAAAGTTCATTAAAGAGCAGTTAAAGGTTGAGTCTTCTGTCGTCTTTAAATCCCAATGCCTGTTTAATTTGCTCTCTCCACAAAAACATCCCATTCAGCTCATCCCATGTGATATACCGTAGAAAAGTCCCATTGTCACAATTTGTCTTTAAATATTTTAAACACAGTTAATATCTTTAATTTGCTTTAATAAGTCTTATTTCCGCAGAAAATAGAAGTGAGGATATTGATGGAGCCATAAGTTATTCATTGAATTTCAAGTGGGCATAATTTGGCAAACTTCACCTCACTATACAAGCGTGAAAACAGAGTTTTCCTCTCAGATGTATTAATAATGGAGGAACCATACAGCAACTCTCCTTCCTGACTCCAGAGACTCGAGACTGCTTTCCTTGAGAAATGAGGGAAATCATTGGCATCTACCAGCCCCGGGTCAAACTCATCAACACGTCCTACATTGATGAGGGGGGATCTGAATGCTAATGAAGGTGTCCTTGACTCACTCACATCTAGTTAGGTTATCTGTCCTAAGATCATTTAAGAGGAGTTTGACAACCCACTTGCCAATTCAATGCAGCTTTCTTTGTAGAGCATTTTTACTGACCTGTTTTTCTTTCTTTTTTTTAGCCTCTGCTACATTTGCCCCAATTTACCCAGTTGTAACTTAGTGGTGAGAGCTAAAATCTTGGATCGTGTACAGCACTGTTCCCAAATGCCTTAGTCACAAAATTCACACAACATGTGTGTTCAAACTAGTTTTAAGGAACACAGTTTTTAGCCTTGCTGGAGGTGTAGCTTTATGGATGGCAATGTTAGTGTGCTGTCGGTCAGTTGTTCTGAAGTAATGGATAGATTGCCATGAATTTTGTGCAGACATGCATGGCCCCCTGAGGATGAATTTAAATGACTGGTGATCCTGTAACATTTTATCTTGCACCACCATGAGGTTGACATTTTTAGTTTGTTGTGAAATATCTCAGCGACTGTAGGACTGGCATCACTATTGCTACAGCTGTCCAAGGTGCTGGGTATGAATACTAAAGACTTTAGTAATCCCTCAATCTTTCCTCTAGTGTTATAAGCAGGTCAAAAATGTTCACTTACGCGATTACATATCTTGACATCTGCTGTATGGACATTAAAACCTTGTGCAGACATTTGTGGTTCCCAGAAAATAAAGTCTAAAACTTAAGTGATCGCTAAAGTTTCCTCGAACACAACAAAGAGGTTGAGATTTATGGCTCAGAAGGATATGTTTCAACAACTGTTTGATTGATTGCAAAAAAACATTTGGTACAGACATTCCTGTTTCTCTTGTGAGAAATGGCATCCTGCCACAAATGAATGAATGTGTGCGAAACCCTGCTTGTATTCAATGTGGTCACAATGCGTCCCTGAGCACCTCTGGAGGTGGTTTGGCCGTATAACATTCGGTTCACAGTTAATTTCAGCTACATTTGCACCTCTTCTATTATGTGGTCAAGCACTATCTTATCACTCGTAGTGCATTTTAATTAGTGCTGTCAAACAATTATTTTCTTTAAAATTGCGATTAATTGCGGAATTTCTATAGTTAATCGTGATTAATTGTCTTTTCAATCATGTTATTTTGTATTACAAAACAGTTATGAAGTCCATGCTGACAAGGTAAAGCAATTCTTACTCGACTGACTATATTGTGAATCAAATGACAGAAAAAAAACACGTAATACCAGCATAAAGTGGGTGTGTCTGTAAAGAGGAGACTCATGGGTACCCATAGAACCTATTTTCATTCAGAAATCTTGAGGTGAGAGTTCAAAGGGCCCCTGTAAAACGAACATGCTGTTTTTCCATTGCCAAAATTTAGCCCAACTTTGGAGTGTTATTTTACCCCCTTCATGAGAATCAGAGTAGCTTTAAAAATCAGCCCAGTACAACCTCTGAAAGACAGAAATGTCGGCCAGCGGTTAACATGTTTTTTAAAAAATAATGCGTTATTTACGGCCTTAATCACATCACAATTAACATGTTTACGTTGACAGCCCTTATTTTAAAGCAAGGTGCAAGGAAGGAATGGGCATGAGTACTCAAGTGCTCGATTTGGATGTCAGTATTTGTTCAAAGTATTATCGCTGCCTAACTTCCTGTATGTGAATGATTTAAAAAATAATTGACTAATTGAAGCCTGGTTGTAGATTAATTTCAAACTGCACTTGTTTTTCGTTGGTGGCCAATTTACATTCCTATTATTACATAAGATTATATTTTGATTTTTGATTTTTTGAAGGTACTCAAGTATTCTGTAATAATGTGAGTACTTGAATATGGAAGGTAGCTAGTTTGCCCTTTCCTAGTATGAAAAGGTCCCAAATCTTGTTAGGTTATGGTACTTTAAAACCCTCTTCATGAGGTCAGTCCAGCTCTTTAGCTAGTACAGTAGATGTGTGGAATGTTATTCAGATCTGAAGCCTCTTCATTGGTATTACAGTATATTCCTACAAAGCCATCTCCCACGCTTGCCATGAGCTGCATTCAGGCGCACTCAACTCTCCTCAAAGACCATATGATGCCCTTCATCTGGGCTGTGTTTCCTGTGTGTCCATAAGGAATGCCCATCTCTGGAGAGACACTCAGACGATTCTTAGTGCAGGAGGCCAGCAGAGCATGTGATATTTCCCTGAGGTGCTTTTTCAGAGAGCTATTAATAGGTTCAAGGGACATCCTCCATCCCCCAACACTCCCACCAATCTACGCCCCATTCGCAACCATCCACACATGGGCGCACCTCTCAGTTGGCGTGCCCGGTGAAAAGGCGATGGGCAGTCAGCCATGATGCTGTGTTTAGAAAAGAAAGGCCCAGCGTGGTGGGAGACGCTACGCTCGTTCCCTACAGGCGACAGGGCTTTTATTTTCTCTTCAGAATTTCAAGTGGCTGTTCAACCTACAATGGAGAGATAATACAGCGTAATATATGACAAGACTTATCAGGCCTATAATTGTAACCATGTCAGTGTAATTTACTGTACTTTTTTTATTTAACAGTAAATTGCTTGTACCTCTCACACAGATTGTTAAACATTTGTGCATAAAATATCATTGGTCAGGCTGATGATACAGCACTTACAGTATCTATTGAAATATGGATGCCTAATAAAACATCCCATTCTCATCACTTCTGTGTCCCCCAGTTCACAAATTAGTATGCAACCCACATCCTGATGACATATTCCCTTTTCTCATAGTTTGTATAGTTCCCCTTGGGCAGGTAATATAGTGTGTCAAGAGCCACTAAGGAAATCAAGTCTTTGTCCAAAATGAAATGCAGTTTTTAAATTCCCATAACTTGGAATTTAATGTGCAATATGGCTGCGTACACCTCACAATTCATATCTTTATTTTTCTAACTATTTTTTAGGTATTTGTTTTTTCACACAGTGCAGACTGATGTATCGGACACCCCTGTGACTTATGTCTGTTATGTGTTAGGAATACGATGTCTATATGTTTAACATCTGTTATGTGTTTTTATATGCCACAAGTAGCCAAAGGCAAAGCTCCACATGTGTGGGTCATAAACTTTTCCAAAGTCTACTGACGCAACCATATTATTAAGTGAGTAAGTTCTTTCCATTCCATCTATTTACCCACAACAGCAGCTTGACAGAGCTAGGTAAGTAAATGTTTGCCTTTAATTTTCAATTTCACTACAACAATAGCAAATAAGCCATCTGAAATGCCTTTGAAATGGCATTGAAACAGATAAATGTGATGAAGTGGTAAAAGTTTTCTAGACACTGTTTCTTTGGTAGCCCCCCCCTGTGCAAACAAATTAAAAAAAAAAAAAACATAATCAGACCATAAGACAGAATAGATCTATAAGGGGAATTACAGCAATCTGGAAAAGAGGGACAAAGGCAGAAAGTAAGAGAGGAGGGAAAGATTAATCACTGTTGCCCTGCAGTCATTTCTCCACACCGCGCAGAGTTAACTCCCCCGCCTCTGTCCTCCCAGACCCAAGCTAAGATTGTAGCGTTCTGTTTGCATTGCACCTACTGACACCCACGCAACATCACTAACGTCAGCCTAGAGCACATCAAGGTCAGTCTATGTAAAGGCTTTTAGCATTTCTTCAATGTCTGTCGGTACGTAAGTAAAACAAAACTGACCTTAAGCAGAAACCATATAGTGTGCTGTACATATCAGCCGTAGATTCATAATGGCTCGAGCTGGATGTTCCTACGTTAACACAACAAATATCACCTCCTGTCATCTTCTTACAGAGTTTATCTATTGACCGTAACATAACTGCTCCATAAATGTCTGTTGTGCTTTGTAAGAAAATTCTTTCATTAAACAAAAATTGATTGGATGTCGCCTCCATTGCCACCTGGCCTTTTAGTTATTAGCGGGCATAAGACTGATAATCTATGCAGTGGTATTCAACTGTGGGTCGACTTCTTGTAGTTGGATCAAGAATATCTAGTTTATCAGATATTGATTGGTAATGGGATTCAGAGTTTGTTTCTATTAAATCTGGCGTTCCTGCATTTCCATAAAACTGCATTACATCACAGTGTAAGCCTGCGTGTATTAAAACTGACATAACGGTAAACAATACATCACTCTCCAATCAGACATGGGCAGTGTATTCCAAACTATTGTCAGGTGGGCCATTAAACTGCAGATGAACAGAGCCTGTAGGAGCTTAGGGGGTTCACTCATTACTCATATTTTGCGAGAGTGTTGTATATTAATTTCTTTACTTTGAAAATGCATGAACATATAGTTTGTTGAGTGAGTGTGCGTTGTGTCTTGCCTTAAGGCTCTGGTAAGTCTGTGCCAACTCAAGCCCTTGAGCTACCTTCACCTGAGTCTGAATTTAATTGAGCAACTTCTGGCCCTGTTTCACATAAAATCCTGTACTCATATGGCAAAAGCAATTACAACTGTTTATCAAAGTATTTCTTGATAATCATAAAATCAGTTGTTATTCAAGCTGAATACTAATAATACATTATGTTAAGCCAAGGGAGCACAATGTAAAATGACTCCTTGGTGAGGTCAGTCCACATGATGATGAAAACCAGCGACTCAATAATTAAGTATATCATTAACACAATAAATCCTGAAATATAATTAAAATAGTCTATTGCAGTACACCCATCAGTTGATCATTGCATAGGCTAAGGTTAGCCTAATTTGTCAGTGAGAATCTGTCAGTAATGACAATCCTAACCTTGATGTGCTCTTCTTTAAGTCCAATTAAGTCTGTGTGATTGCTTATATTGTTACTGCATGTAAATCAGTCGGCACTCACTCTGCTTCCATTTTTCACACTCTGCTGTGTGGGTGAAGGACATTGTAATTATAATCATACTGTGTTGCATCTCATGCGGGTTCATTACAAAACATAAGATCTGAATAATGTTGAAGTGCATTGTAGATTTTGCCTCAACATTTGCCCAGATTTTGGTGTACCACAGCTCAGGTCAGGTGCTTTCTTAATTATGTCATCATGCATATTAAGGGGTGGGACACTCCTTAACCTTGCCACTGTAGTCTGTCTGGCTTGTGTTCGGTTGGGCTTGACTACTCTCCTGAATGACTCTGTTAACAGCCATGTCGCCATAATAAGCCACGTTCTTTCTGCATATTCCTCCTCCGAGAGAGGTGGTTGCCTGGTACCTGTCTACTCATCAATCTGTGTCTCTGTAGTTATAAATCAATCGCACATCTGCTGCATACACACCCAGAGCCCACTGGTGCTGCTAAGATTCAAACAAGTCAAGCAAGAAGCAACGCCTGAGTTTAATAAAATCACCAGTTTGAAAAATCAATGTCTTCACAGGTTTTGTCACATAAAACAAGATACTGTAAACAACCGGTGTCAAAAAATATAATGTTTGATGGGATGATAAGATGCTTTCACTACATCATGCCATCATGTCAAGCAGAGTTAAGAGAGTAGTCCAGCAATTTAGTATTGGAACTTCCATAAGTTGAAGGACTTGTCAGAGACAGATTAAAAAAAAAAAAAAGAGTCAAAATTGAAGCAGCTAAATGCCCACGTCTCTCAAACTCTGCACCCCCAGTATTAACACTGATTGTCTGTTATAAAGGATTCCCAAAGAAATGGAAAATGTGGGAAAGCCATGGAATTTTACAGTCACATTTTCCAGGCCTGCACATCATGGTATTAGTAAAAATCATTGAATGTTAAAAAAAAAGTAATGGAACTGTGCTGTGTGTAATGACATTTTACAGTAATCTTTCGTGGATACCTGTTCGGGTAGTGAAACATAACGGCAAATTATTTTTCTGTAGCTAGTGACATGTACTCTTTTTTTTTCTTTATTTTCTTCCTGTGTTCAGTCTCTCTCTTCATGATTGCTTGCTAACTGAAATTATGTTTGAATAAAGTGTAAATCTGTTATGATTAAAAGACCCCAGGAAAATTTGGCAAAAAACCCCCTAAACTTATTAGTCCTGAAAAAGTCATGGAAAGATTCGAAATTTTGTGTATGAAAATATGTGGGAACCCCTGTTATGACACAAGTTATTTTGGCTATGCTCAGAAAGCAGACAAATCTGATTTGTTTGTTTAATCAGATCTTTTAAGACGGACTGTCCACACTGTAATTGAACAAATTGGTTTTATGTGTCCAGAAATCACCACATTATCTGCATGAGTTGCTATGGTACGATGTAGGCATCAGCAACTACATAGCTGTGGTATATGTTAAATGTTAGTGACGCAGCTTTCCGGCTTGGAAGCATAAGAAATGGAGGTCCATAATTTTGCCTACTTGACAGTGTGATTGT